>NW_027108145.1:19712-33894 GCF_000696795.3 Halyomorpha halys
CAATGCCTTTTACATTAGTGGTAAAACCTTATAAAATGAATTTTAAAAGCATTAATTATTTATTTCGAGTTAAAATTTAAAAGTTTCATCATACAGGAGGTGACCAATAGGATGGAGTGTCTGGTATTCAATAAAAAATAAATTATAAACGCTACATCACTTCGCAAAATTACAACATTGGATTTATTTAGTTCATAAAATTGGGAAAACATTTTTTTTTAATGAATAAATATCTTATAATGCCTTTTATATTAGTGGTAAAACCTTAAACTGGTAAAAATATAAATTTTAAAAGCATTCATCTTACAGGAAATTTAGTTATGATTAAGATGATACCAAAACTATTATTCTGTGGCTGATAAATTGGGTAGGAGAATTTTCAAAAAACAGCGACGTTTGCACACAAATCATCTAAAACCGTAAAAAAAAACAAAAAAAAAAAACAGTGCATATTAGATCGGAAAGAATCTTTTTGAAATAAAATTTTCTGTGAGAATCGTTCATAGAAACTCTCTCTTTCCATTGTAAATTCTGTGGAGAAGAACTGGAAGAGACCAAAAATTCGACTGAACCACCGAAAGAATCTTCATTCTCCTAAAATTTGATCTACCAAGTTTCATTTCGTTATTATTAAAATTTTGGGAAACAAAGCTCGTGGGGTGGTGCAAATCAAAAAAGTGTCACTTACCACTTTTTTTCGGACAATTATTCTTTTTTTTTCAGTTGCTGTACAAATTCCTATTTTAAGGCTTCTCGAGGTGCGAATAACAAATATAAACTTTTTTCCTCCCTAGAATACAGCAAAAAATTATATTAAAGCCATTTACATAAAATTGAAATCGACAAAGATCGGGTACGTGCGACTGTTTCCAAATTTCCAGTCTCTATTTCTTTATTTTCTCTTTTAGTTATTAACTTTGTTATTATTTTTAGAATTAGGGTATGAAAATGGACGGGCCGTACGAACCGTCAAAAAGTACTATTTTATTGTTGAAAATTGATAAAAATAAATAATTGAATTAAGAAGGCAATTTAATCGCCTAGAAAGGAATAAAAAACTCCTTAATTACTTAATTATTCCATAGTCTATATTATTATTACTGTTAACAATACAAATTAGTTGATTAT
Organism: Halyomorpha halys; assembly: GCF_000696795.3. Taxonomy (NCBI): domain Eukaryota; kingdom Metazoa; phylum Arthropoda; class Insecta; order Hemiptera; family Pentatomidae; genus Halyomorpha; species Halyomorpha halys. Next base: position 20,841 of record NW_027108145.1, read on the forward strand.
TGCAAACAAATAAAATTTAACATATTTAAGAGGACATTTTTTTTCCAAAATTCTGCGTTTTACTCCTATGTGACCATTTCAATGGAAATTTACGACCGAGTTTCATCAAAATAGAGACTTTTTAGATAAAATCGAAAAAGTTTCGATTATTTAAAGAGGCTAAGAAAAAGTTGCTAATACCCCAGGCATACCACATACACTGAGTATGTAATTTTAATTTCGTAAGAATTTTATTTCTGAACTAAGCTGTTTAAATACACACAAATCTCTTAAACTTCTTAAACTCCCACTTGGCAAGCACTCGACTGTCTTTCAGGCAGAGGTGTTTGCCATCTTGTCAGCAGCTTTATGTCCCGAAGTCACAAGTTGTGAAAGGACTGGTATCACCATCTTTTCAGATAGTCTGTCTACCCTTCAAGCCTTGGAGTCACCTAGAGTCACCTCTAATTTGGTAAGAGAGTGTAAACAAGCCTTAGAATCACTAGCGTGCTTAAAGAAGCTTCAGCTTGTGTGGGTTCCAGGTCACAAGGGAATCACAGGTAATGAAAAAGCTGATCAGCATGCTAGAAACGGGGCTGAGCACCCTCCTATAGGACCAGAACCATTCCTAGGCATCTCTAAAAGTCATCAGAGAAAAGTAGTTCTTGATTGGACATGGAAGAAAGCCGGTAAGGAGTGGAGGGACTGTATAGGGCTGAGACAGGCCAAGATTTTAATAACTAAACCCTCTACTTCTAAAACTAAGTGCTTGCTAGGCCTTAACAGAAATGAACTTCGATTATTAATAGGATCACAGCAGACTTAAAAGACATCTTAAGATATGTGGAGTAGTTCATGATGAAACCCAGTGCTTATGCGGACAGGTCCCATTGACTGCCTTACATTACATAGCAGATTGTGGTAGGTATGCGTCATTAAGAGACAGGCTATTAGGCTCTGATAGAATTAAAGGAAATGAGGCTTCCTCTATAGATTGGGAGCCCCTTTTGAATTTCATTAGAAAGACGAAAAGGTTCGATATAGAGGAATAAGATACATAAAAAATCATTCCATTGGTTTGTCTTGGAGATGACAAAAAGGACCAATAAGCCCACTTGCCGGGCTTGTCCCCCCCACCATTACCAGTACCAGTACCAGTACCTCTTGTAAGATTGTGACATGTTGTACATCAACCAACCTACTCGTTATAATTATCTGTTTAAAAAGTCAGATAAGTAAGACTACCATGGGAGGCTTCTAGGCTCTGATAGAATACTATAAAATAAGGCTTCCTCTATAGGTTGGGTGTTCCTTTTAAATTTCATTAGAAAGTCAAAAAGGTTCGATACAGAGGAATAAAAGTTATAAAAAGAATCATTCCATTAGTCTTACTTGGGGTTGACAAAAAGGACCAATATGCCCACTTGCCAGACTTGTTCCCCTCATCATTATCAGTACCAGTATCAGTCCTCCTTTCTAACCATTGCATTCACATATCCTATTATTTTCATGAAGTTTCGCGGTAATTTAAAGTAAACCCCCTTTCTATTAATCATAGTATTCACATTTAATCACTTTATCAACTTTTGGTTGGAGAATGAATGTTTATCAGTGAGATTTTAAACCAATGCCCCTGAAATATTGCCACTGATATCATATCACTAAATAAATAAACAATATAATAAAATTAGTTTTAAAAACCCTAGGTCCTTTACAGCACACATATCATTATTACAGGCGCCAGCATAGCCTTAAGAGTCTTATATACTGTACCAAATCCGGTTCTTGGTTGATTTGGTACAATACTGCATTGTACCTCAACCTATCCTGGTCACCATTCTTTACAGGGCCAAACATTCTTCTTAAAATTTATGTCTCAAATATCAATTAACCGTCAGCATACATATTATGAAATTTTTTTTATTAATTTGTACAAATAGCACAAAAAATTAATTGGAATTTAATTAATTTATGTAATAATACCCATAAGGTATAACTTAAAAATATTTACCGATGATTAACTACTACCAGAATTCAAAGAAGCTTAATTAATATATATGAGAAGAAGATGGTTGTGGGTACGGTCAGCGAATAACACAAATAAGTTTTTAAAAAAAATTGTTTATTAGAGCCAACATTTCGGGCAGAATTTCTAGCCTTCATGAGGGCTATTCAGAATTTCTAACCTGGATCATGGGCTATTCAACTCTCATGAAGGTTAGAAATTCTGGCCTAAACATTGGCACTAATAAATAAGTTTTTTTAACTTATTTGTGTTATTTTCTGACTGCGCCCACAACCATCTTCTCCTCTTATATATAATCCACGGTCAACTATTTTCTCATCATTATGAAGCTTGATTAATATTATATAATAGACATATAGTTAAATACTACAATCATTATTACTTTAATATTAAATAGTATTTAATATTAAAATATTTAATATTATTTTAGCCCCCCCGACAAACTTCTCCAATTATTATTATTTTAAATCAATCAGATGTTATTTTTTCAGAATTCACAAAATGTTAAAATTACATTTGAAAATAATCTCAGTTCAGGTCAAAACATGAATAAAATTGTTAAGACAATTTTAATATATTTTTAATTTTAAACCAAGTTCCTAAAAATCATTAAAAAATATATACTTTTCCTTAACTATTTAAATATTTATCACATTTATAGATTACCATCACAGTCTAACAAAGCCAAGTAATTATAGTTCATAGCATTAAAAAAAATAATCTTATCATCCAATATATTTGATTTCTCCAACTGGATCTAAATACTTTTCTGAATATTTTTTTTATTTTGTTTACCTTTCATTATTTATTTACTTATTTCATGATTAGTTTAGAGGTAACTATATCCATGAATAAGATTAAAATTAAATAGTTCCAAAGTTAAAACATAAAACCACAAATACTAAGCCCTCAAAAAAATAATGTCTTCTTTCACTTTAATTTATTTTAATTTTATATAGTTGGTTGACTGTAAACGACTTTATAAGGAAAAGTCAAATAGTGGTTAAGAAAAATAAACAATAATTAAATATTAGTAATAACTATTTATTAAGAGCTGAAGTTTCAACCTATGTCAGCTCTCGATATACAGTTGATAATATTTTTCAGAATCACGACTTGGGCCATCTCCCTATCAGTTTATTTCAAGATGACAAAATAAAACATTCACATTAAAAATGTTTAAAGAAAAACAACCATCAATGTCACATGATTGAATTATTAATTTTAATTAATACTTTGGAGTTCTATCAGTGGGTAGATTCTCCGCATGTTTGTATCATGTCACTATGTCACCTACAGCAAATTTACTTGTAGTATATATGTGTATACAGTTGTAAATAACAATAAATAAATTATTAAAAAAAAAAAAAAATTAATACTAAAATAGGGTATTTTTATATTTAGGGTTTAGCATGTTCTTATATTTCCCAGCATAGGATAAAAAAAAAAAGGGGGTTATTCTACAGGCTACCAAAGTATTCTAGCCTGAGTGGGTCAGCCACATAATAAATGTCACCCTGCCAAGTTCGGATTTGAATCTAAGTTTGTGGCTCAACATACTCAGTCATCCACCGTCTAAATAATGAAGTGGCAACTAGTATACACAAATAAAGTATTGGGTAAAACAATAACCTATTAATTACCTGATCCAATTGTCAAAATTACAAAAATCGAAATTTAATTTGAAATATCAACAATTATGAACATATAACAACAAAGTTTATATGGAGAAGATGGTTGGGGGGTGCAGTTAGCAAATAAACAAAAAATTATTTAATAGTGCCGATGTTTCGACCTGAATTTCAGGTCAAAACATCAGCACTATTAAATAATTTTTTGTTTATTTGTTGACCACTCCCCCCTACCATTCTACACATATCAATCTATGGTCAACTATTAACACCTCACTATGAAACAAATTTTAAACGTTGCACAGAACTGCACAGTTAAATGCAGGAATGACATTCATCCCGAACAAAATATGACATACTAATTTAAAGTGACCAAAACTTTTACTTGTAATAAAATTCAACGAACATTTAGATTTGTATCTGTCATACAGATCCGAATAGACATTAGTCTTATGATAAAAACATTAATGTTATCATCTTAGAATATTCAGTTTTGTTAAAAGCAGATTACTTAGTTTAAAACAGAAACCACAATAGCTCAACAAATTATTTGAATTATAGAAACTATTTTGATGTTGGAGTTGACAGGGTTTATGTCAACTACAATTAACATCATAAAGATTCACATGACAGGGTTTATGTCAACTACAATTAACATCATAAAGATTCAAACAATTTATCAAGTTTCACTTACAGCTTCAACAAACAGTTTGAATACAAGTAAAACATAACTATAGTAAATTAATAAAATAACTTACCCTGAAGCTGGCAAGCCAGCCCAATTGTAAACCTGAACAATACACTAAGAATTTCGTGTTGCACTGGAAACCAAAAGACAAAAAAAAAAGCCATTATAAACAAAAATAAAAAAAACTTAACAAAAAGACACTAACTGAAAAAAAAAAAATGGAGAAAAAAAAAAGAATAACGAATATACCTGTATCAACACTAACAATCACATATGACAGTTGCGGAGTGTGCGCAATGGGACAATCTCAATTGATCCATCCCTTCCTATTCCACTATAAGGCCTGTTCCAACAACAAGTTTAGACTGTTATCAAACTAGCAAGCGCATGCTGGGTAAAAGTTGTGGACTAGAAAAACCTTACTGAGTATGTTCCTGCCAGTCTGACGATAGTCAAAAATAGTTGTTGGAACAAATCTATGGTGTTTGAAACATTATCGTACTTTTCACCTTTAATTTGAAATTTAAAAATTAATCAAATAACTTAAATTCTTTTAGTCATACTTATTTGTGTTTCATTGACCGCACCCCCAACCATCTTCTCCTCATTTATCATCCACGGTCAACTATCTCTCATAATTTTAAATTCTTTTCCTTTATTCTATAGAAAGTAGTGCACCGCTATAAGTGAAAAAATTAAAATCATGGAATCTAAACCAACTTAAAGTTACCAATTTCAACGTTGTTTAAAATTATCAATGATTTTATAATATTAAAAATAGGCCAGACACTAGGTCCAAAAAAAGGTAGTTGCAATGTAAAATGTCGAGTAGTTCTAATTTTTTGGTATGTTGTAGGGATAAATACGGTCAGTAAAAAAACAAGTTTACGAATTCAAAATCCTTGTGGTAGCTCAGTTATAGGTAATAAACTTTGAAATTTCACTCTTTTTTTTTTAATAACTTATAAACCGAGCTTTCTAACGAATATTTATGTGTTAAAATCTACGTTTAATTTTTAAGACACAGATACTCTAAAGTGGATACACAGATTGTCTTGTCAGAGTTGGTAAAATACATTTTTCATGTTCATATACATTTCGTAGAATACATTTCAACATCATAAATGGTCCGTAAATGTCGAGAACGGCGGTGCAAGAGAAAAATGTGTTTTACCAACTCTGACAAAACAATCTGTGTATCCACTTTAGAGTATCTGTGTCTTAGAAACGATGTTCTATATTAAAGACCTTTCGAATAAAAGTTTAGAGCATCACATTTTGAGTTATTAGAGAGTATCTTAAATTTCAAATCTTAATAATAAGAACCCCCTATGCGACTCGCAGGCAACGTGTCACATTTTCACTCTCACTCACTCTCTGTACCAATTCAAATCAACTTCCAATTGAGGTTTAAACTTGAAAATTAGCAAAGATATAGCGTTTAGCCTGTAATCGACGGAAAAATAATTTTTTTTAATATATGAACTACGGGGGATTTATAAACTTTTTTTGTTTCTTTTGACCGCACCCCCAACTATCTCCTTCATATTTTGAAAAATACGGTCAATCATTTATTCATATAATTTTTTTTAATGTTTAACTCCCAAAAATCCAAATGGCAGATCCAATTTTAAAATCGATAAGCTTTATTTTTTATGGTCTGTTGTGACAAGTCAATACCTGCTAACAAGGGAATCACATCCACAACTTCCGATTTTGTGAATTTATTGTTTTTACCCTATAAATTTTTTTTATTAATAAATATTATACAAACTTTGGCAATGATTAATAGTAGTAAATGAACACTTACATACCAAAAATTAAAATAAAATAAGTGGATAAATATTAAAAAAATAAATTAAATAAAACAAAATTTCTATATGTATATAAACAGAAAAAACAAAACAAAATGAACATAATCAAAATAGCACATAGTTGAATAAATTACATACATTATTTACAATCTCAACCTGCGGGTCCCCTGAGCCCGGTAAGGATAGGTGTAACTGGATAAGTATTGAACCAATGGACTAGGATGACTAGAAAGGTTTATATGGAATTTCGTGAATATGGTTGATATGAGGTCAAGGACAAAAGGGATATGAAGGTCACGGTGTGTTCAAAGGTTAAGCTGTTCCCCAAAGTTCAAGTCCGTAGGTCCAGGTAAGTCTGAGAATGGTCTTATAAATTAGTAATTTGTTTTCTATTGAGAGATTAAAGTTCTGCTCAGTATTTGATATTGTTGGCTGAATCGTCTGTTAAGCTCTTGTCTTTTAAGTCTAGTATGTTATTCCAGGCGAGTCTTTTGTCTAGGATGAATCCAAGATATCGCACTGTGTTGGATCTGGGTAAGGGAGTGTTATTAAAAAGTACAGGTGGACAGAAGCTGCGACAAAGGGCAAAATTCACATGTGTGCATTTCGATTAATTTACTTTTATCCGTCATTGTTCGATCCGAATGAGGTGTGTTTGGAGACTGGATGAGGCTGTTAAAGGATAAGGATGGGAGAAAAGAATGGCATTATCGTCAGCAAATGTTGCTAGGAACGTGTTGAGAGTGGTGGAAATGTAAGCAGTGAAGAGGATGTAGAAGACAGGGCCCAAGATACTACCCTGGAGGACCCCTGCCTCGATCGGATAGATATTTGAGTACTCAGAACCACTGCAAACTCGAAAGAAGCTATTTGAGACGTAGGAGCAGAGGATAATAAGGAATAAGGCTTGAGGTAAAATGGACTTGAGTTTGAAAAGCAATCCGCCATGCCAACCCCGGTCTAAAGCTTGCGCTATGTTTAGAAAGGCACCCGAACAATCTTGTTTGTTTTCAAGAGCTGAAAAGACATAGTCGACGAGAGGCCTAGCTGGACTGGGTAGTCCCTATGGTGGAATCCACATTGATGTGCGGGATAACTCTGTGATTCAACTATGGATAGTATACATTTTAGGAGAAATTTTTCAAAAATATTTGAGAGGATTGGAAGGAAGCTTATAGGTCTATAGGAAGCAGGATTATTAGGAGGTTTTCCTGGTTTTGGAAAGAGAATTATAATGAACCGTTTCCACAGGATAGGAAAGTGGGCAATTCTAAGGATACCAGCGTAAAGATATGTAATGAATATTATAGCTTTGGAAGGAAATTGTAGAAGGATTTGAGGAGTAAGAAGATCATCCTAGATATTTATGAAGGGTTAGCATGTATATTTGATATTTGACTTCAGAAGGGGTGGCTGCTCTAGGAGGTAAGGAGAGAGGGATTGGTGACGATAGATATTTTTCAGTTGTTTCGGTTTGGTCAGGATGAGGAGTGAATGTGTGAGAAAGGTGAATGGCTAGTTCTTCGGCTTTATCTTTGTCTGATGAAACCCATGTACTATCATCTTGTCGGAAGTGGTGGGTAATGTGTTTGGATTTTTTTTTTATCATGTTCGAAAGGGAATTATCATGAGCAGGAAGGGAAGAGAGGTAGGAATAGGACTGGGGAGGAGATAATACAGGAACTGGGGATATGGAGTTTATTAGGATTAGTGGACTATGGTCTGAAGATAGGTTATCGAGGCGAGAGACGAAAGTATCTAAAAGGTCTAAGCCTTTGTGTATGAAGATGTTCAGGAGGTCAGAGTTATGATTAGTATCGGTCGGCCAGTATGCAGGTGAGACGGGACAAAGAATATTACAACAAAGGGAGTTAAGTGCAGAGAGCATTGATCGCCTAAGTGAATTAGGGGTTCTAGCTTCCCATTGTTGATTGTTTGCATTTAAGTCTGCACTTAGAAGGAAATGGTGTCCAAGGGAATCAAGTAAGAAATTGAATTGTGGATTTTGGGTGGGAAATAACCCGTTACGAGTGTTAGGGAAGAGAGAGAAGTTTAGATAGATGCAGATATGGTTTGTTGGAAATTTTGGGTTTGTAGAAGGACTGAGTAATATGAAAGGGATCGATGGATAATGACAGCAGTGCTGTTCCGTCAGGATCGTCGATTCGATAAATTTGGTACTAAAGTATGTTGATTTGACGTTTGGTAGTAACTCGAGTTTCAGTTATTAAAGCTTCGTCGATATTTTTGTCGTGTTAGGATTTTGAGTAGTGCATGTAGCTTGAGGAACGGAGGCATGAGGATGTTGGACTTGGAGTTGAGTATAATGGGATATAGGTTGCAATTGCGTCAGGGTCAGAGATGACGACCCTGTTTCTCCAGTCATTTCAGCGAAGGACACTCCTGGTTTAACAGTTCTTGAAGGTCTTCTTGGTGGTCTAGTTGCCTCTTCCTGTCTCGGACCTGCTTGTTTTCTGTAAGACAAGGTTTTGTATGTCTGACACTCCCTTGTGGTTAGCCCTTTTTCGTGGCATAGTGCAGACACAGCAGGTGCTTGCCTAGCCTTGCTGCATTCAGTGGATTGTTGTTCCCCACATTTTATACACTTTGGTTGATGACGGCAGTAATGTTTAGTATGGCCATACTCTTGGCAATGGTGGCACTGAACTATTATTCGTTTAGGGTAGGGTTTTTCAACTACTACCCCGTTGCAGTAAAGTCGGCTTTCTTTGTAAATTTCTTCTACTCCAGGTGTTTGTTTAAAATCGGCAAAGAAAAAGGCCTACGATATTTTATTTTTGCATCATGTGGATATTTGTTTCCCTTTAGTACGTTCAATATCTATCGTACTTTGTATCCCACAGCCGGCAGTTGTTCTTTAATGGCTTCCGTTGTTGTTGAGGGGTGTAGTTGTCGGATGAATTCTCTAAACGCCCTCTTTTGGCGTGGCTGATAAGTATGGCAGTCGGCTTTTATATTTGACAAGTATTTTTTATAATGTCTCTACGGTGTCAGGTATTAGTTTGGTTTCATTAGTGGGACTCTGACGATCAAATGTACCTGGGTTCACTACTCTAGTCAGTTGTTGACAAAAAGGTTGAAAATTTTTAATAAATATTAGTGGTAGCTTCGTTTCTGTGAGGGTCTGGTACTGGTAATGAGGGGGGGAGTCCGGGAAGTGGGTCTATTGGTTCTTTTTGTCAACCCTAAGACAGATCAATGGAATGACTCTTTTATTTAACTTTGATTCCTCTATATCGAACCTTTTTGACTTTCTAATGAAGGCACACCAAACCTATAGAGGAAGCCTCATTTTCTAATGTTCTATCAGAGCCTAGAAGCCTATATCTTAATGACGCGTACCGGTCACAATCTGCTATGCGATCTAGGGCAGTTAGGCTAGGGAACATCTTAAGATGTCTTTTAAGTTTGCAATGACCAGTAAGAACTACTATTAGCAATTGGAGTTCATTTCTGTTTAGGCCTAGTAGCCCCTCAGTTCTAGAAGAAGAGGATTTAGCTATTAGTATCTTGGCCTGTCTTAGTCCTATACATTCCCTCACCACCTTGCCTGATATTTTCCATGTCCAATCCAGGACTTCTTTGCACTGATGCCTTTTAGAGATGCTTATGAATGGTGCTGGTCCCATAGAAATGTGCTCAGCCCCATTTCTAGCGAGCTGGTCAGTTTTTTCATTAATAGTGATTCCCTTATGTCCAGGGACCCACACTAACTTAAGCTTCTTTGAGCTCGCTAATGACTCTGAATTCTTGTATGTAATCTCTCACCAATGTTGAGGAGACTTTAGGCGACTCAAGGGCTTGAAGGGCAGATAGACTATCTGAAGAGATGGTGATACCTGTTCTTTCACAGCTGATGACTTCAGGGCATGTAGCTGCCAACAAAATGGTAAACACTTCAGCCTGAAAAAAGTCGAATATTTGCTTAGTGGAAATCTTATTTCTATGCCTTAGTCTTCTATATAGACTCCAGCCCTCCGTAGTCCTGTCAAATACTTTCTTGATCCATCAGTGAAACAGGGCAGACAATCTCTTGGGGTTTCTACTGAACCTTGTACCCAATCCTCTGTTTTAGGTAACTAATTTTGGTGTCCAGAGCAGGTATTTTATCTAGGGGTGGTGAGCAGTATTGTAATATTGGTAATTCGCTTTCCACCACTGTAGCTATTGTTGAATGACCAATAGATTCTCCTATCTCTTTCCACTGTTTATTTTCTTTCATTCTGAAGTAACCAAGTACCGCTTCCCCTTTAGTCAGTAAGTGAAGCGGTATTAAAGAAAGCAAGATTACTAATGCCTTGGTTGGTGTTGTGCGAAATGCTCCTGTTATGCCAATTCTAGTAGAGTAGAATCTAGGTCTTATTAGTGCTTAACCTTTGGGTTAAAACTCCATGTAATGCCAACAGCATCTCGTACTTGCCAAAAATCTGCACTAATTTTTCTTTCTATTTCTGGCACATAAGATCCCCAGTTAAGTTTCGCATCCAAACTAATTCCGAGTTATTTGACAATTTAGGTTAATTGGAGTTGATTGCCAAAGAAAGCTGGAGATCGAAAGGTACCTAATATCCACCTTCTGGTAACTAGAATCAACCCTTTCTTTGATGGGTTTACTGAAAGCTTCATTTTATTGCAGCGTGTCTGTACAACATTGCAGCATGCATTAGTTCCATGATGGTACTATTGAACTTTCCTACAATGAGGATCACTCCACCGTCACAAAAATCTTACGAGCTGCTCCTGATGGAGGTGGTTACTTCTTGTTGAGTAGACAGGCGCCTTCCAAACGGTTGGTCGAATTAACTCATACCTCAGCAGCCAGTCATTTGCTTCCAGCTAGGTGATATTCTTTCTCGGCACCTTGAAGATTGCTCTCAGGTGGTCTGAATCGCCTTCCGCTCCCACAAACTGCCACTGATTAGTTCCTATCATGTCTTCGTTTTGGTATTCAAGGAGCTGGACTAATCTTCCAGGTTCGATCACCTCGGCTCCCAACCCAATAACAATTTTAATGAGCCATGAAGCCTCGGTGGACCGCCTCACCACAAACCTACAGTCTGAAAGAGGTACCCAAGCGAGAAGCCAGTCTCTTGTCTCCTCAGTAGACCATATGTGGAGAAAACAACTTGGATTCGCCTGGTGTCCGGAGTTGTCTAACGCCAGTGGTCTACTTTTTGGGCGTGGCTCATTTATCCTATTATCAATTTTAGATATGAGGAACCTCCGAATGCGTTGGGCTTCCTCCTGTGTAATGGAGGTACCCTCCTCGCTCCCCATTATAACGACCTGGAGAGTTCTCGGTGAGGCTTCTTTGTAGGTTTTTTGATTTATTCTCCTGTGCGCTCTGTTGAGTAGAAATTCCAGCAACAGGGTCGCTGGACCTCCAAGGGGACTCCCCAATGGATTTGGCCTTTTCAGATGGGCCCTTCAGTCCTTTGGCCTCTGCCTTATGACGGATATGGGAAGGGTCCACTCTTGATACGGGTGTCTTGCTCTCCCCCCGTCGATAGAGAGGTGTGGAAGAAATAGCCTCCCCTTCGTTCCCCTTCCGAATCGGTTCGAGAGACCGGGGAGTGCCATTCCTCGTTTTATCTCTCTATCCTATAAAACAACTCCACCAGGAGGGCTAGTCCAGCAGTAGAGAGAAGAGTAATGGATGGCTGTAGTGATCTTTCTGTGTTGTGTATTATCCTGGGTGCAGTAATGTGTTGTGCTCCTGCAGTTGCTAACATGAACCTCGTGTGCATCTTGCCTGGCACTAGGTGTTTGTTGAGGATGTAATCCGCTTTATCCGCCTGATCTACCTCCCCTCAGAAAAGTGGTCCTAGGGTGTTTACTATAAGTGGCCTTTGTGTTAATGAGTGCTTTCATAGTGTACAGTGTGAGTGTCGGAATAGATATTCCCCCAACTTGGAGGCCCAGTGGTTACTTGCGGTACAACCCACCGGGTGATGGGGCCACCAACTCCCTATGACAATCCCGAGGGTCTGATTTGCTTCCATCTTTTCAACAGGTAGATTAGATAGTACTTTATATTGGTTTTGCATAAAGAACGGAGACTCCTAAGTTGCGCTTGGTTTAGAAGTGCCATGATGAGAATCCATTTTGTCGATTAAGCTACCTCGTGTAACAGAAGTATTTCTTACAGATTTCCGAGCTTTTTCTTGAACTGAAGAATTTCTGGGAGTATTTCCCAGGCTTCTGGATCTCTTGGTGGTATTTTTACTAAACATCACCATATCATTTCATACTGATGAGTCGAGGTGAAAATAGAGAGTTGTAGAAAAATTGGTTTAAGAAAAGTAAAATATTAGTTTATGTATTGATATGCGTAAGGAAGGACGGAGCTACACAGTCCTCTTTCTAGGCGTTAGAAGATGCCTTAGAGCTACTGACTAAATTTAGAAGCTCCTATCTATACTGCGAGTCTATATACGAGTTAGTCTTAAGGAACGTCTACACAGTTCATGGTGAGTAATATCACTTATTATTAGACACTGTTTTTATTCTAGACCACCGTAAAATATAGCTCATTATAAACTGCGGTTAAGAAGAAACAGAAAATAGTTCCCAACTATTTATAGATAGTTGAGAACAATTCTTCCAGTCTCCTGATCTTGCGGGACAATCCTAAAGGAAATCTGTTTTTAGAGCTTGTAACGAAAGAACGGTTAAGGATGTTGAAGTAACAAAACTAGTTGACCAAGAAGAGACATCGTGGTAGAGGTATCTGTTATCAACCTTGTAACATGGAATCATATATACTCCCCATAAGAAATTGACGTCTAGAGGATTTCGAATTGTTAATTTATTTGTGCTAATCCAGGAGATCTGTGAATTTTTTTTTTCATTGGTAATAAATACAATGGAATATTTATAGAGTAACACAATTTTA
>NW_027108145.1:34040-63047 GCF_000696795.3 Halyomorpha halys
TTACTATTACTATAGCACTACGGTCCTGCAAGAACCCAGGCCTCCTCCACAACAGCCAACCAATCTTCACGGTATCTTGCTTTCTCCTTCCATCTGCCAACCTTCAAGAGCTTCAATTCCTCCTCCACATCATCCAACCATCTGATCCGGGGACGTCCTCTTTTCCGTTTTCCATCTGGTTTGCCATAAACTATCTTTTTGGGTATCCTTTCATCGGGCATTCTCTCAACGTATATATATAAGTTAGCTGTATATATAGCCTGTAAATAATAATAGAAACCTTGTACTAGTAGGATTAAGTACCTTTAAGTTTATCAATAACCTGTCCTTATATATACCAGAGGAGTCTAATAATAAAGTTAGTTATTCAGTAGCTGTGTATCGTTACTCTGCCCAAATCCCTTTTACTTTTAAGTTATATTTTCAGTCTAATCATAAGTGGTGCCGCAACCCGGGACGTAAAATTTCGAATTCTGTCACGTACGAATACTACCAGGAACCCCGGAGTGAAGATTTGACAGAATCATTTGAAGCAAAGGTTAGTAGATGGTTATGAATTATAATGGTGAACCCGGCTGAAGACCTGAAAAAATTAGAGTATCAGTTAGCTCAGTCGACCGTTGAGCGACAGAAGCTAGAAGTCGAACTGTCAAAAGCGACGGAATATACGCAGATCGAACTACTGAAGATGAGGACACAAAGTTCGGCGTTCATACACTAGCTGATAAGCCAACTTGAACCCTTCACAGGGACAGTAGGTGACCTAGAACACTTCACCAAGAGCGGTGATCAAATTAAAGCCTTGATAACCGCGAGAAAGGAGACTGGCACACTACTGGAATCCGATGTAAAATTACTGGAGGCCTCGCTGGTGGGTCGTATTTTCGCTGGGTCGTAAACGCTAAAGACGCGGCTCAAGAAATTGTATGGCGGAGGCAGGTGGACTCCAGAAGAAGATATATTCTACCTATTTAAAGAACGGAGAACCCAAGGCCAATCAGAGGGCGAGTTCGCGGAAAAGCTCCTTCTCTTTCATAATAGGCTGACGGAGAAGATGGTAGAAACATGCGGTCCAACAGAGGGTGCTCAAAAAATGGAGTTTCTGAGGGGAATACAGAAGGTATTCACACCGTTTTTCCCGTGGTCGGCAGTGACTCGCCCTCGCAATAAAAAAGGTCACTGTTCTTCCGTACTTTTCAACTGACTCGGTAACGCAGTCAACCGCACCGACCTCCATGCGCCCCTTACTCTCCCCCGTCGTGATAGTATAGTGTAGGTTCCCTAGCCGGTACTTCCAATCTTTTTGCCGCACTTTCATCGCAAGTCTTACGCGCTTCAATACGTCGCATCCGACGATCAGGTCATATCCCGGCATCAACTCAGGAATGATATGAATCACGTTTTGGGCCTCGTATCTGGTAAGTTCTTTAAGGTCGAGAACAGACTCCTTCAGTGTTCGACATTTGCCATTAAACGTCGATATTGAACACCCGCATTTCTTCCGTCCCATCCAATGTCCCAGTTTTTCCGCCGCTCTCTTACTAATTACCGAATTCGTGCTCCCTGTATCGATGAGAAAACTCATACCAGTCTCACCCAACTTCGCCACGGGCAACCTTGTCCCTTGTTCCGTACTCGCGCTATTAATAGTGATTACTCCCCCCCGTTGGTTATCCCGCCCGCTACCGCGTCCTCAATCTGACAGCGCGCGCCTCCCCAACAGCTCCGCTCCCGATGGCCCTCCCCTCCAAGGATTCTCCCCGCTTACCTCATGCCTCGTTGCAGCCGGACAACTGCGCCCAGACCGGACGCTCTCGTCTCCCGAAGATTCGTCCCTGGTGTAGTGCCTTCTACTCCTCTCTCCAGTTCGTCTCCCGCTCCAGTCCTGGTTATTGACCTCCATCGGCTCTGGCTGTGATTCCCTCCTGGTTGGTCGGTGATTGCGCCTCGGGCACTCTCTTGCAACGTGTCCCTGCCTGCCACACTCGTAGCACCCTGTGAGTTTACATTGCGACGCAATGTGACCTGTGTGGTTGCACTCGTTACAGCGCCTCTCCGATCTCCGCCTCCTATCGTCTGGTCCCTTGCTCGGTCGTTTTCAAAATTCCCACTGCGGTTAATCTGTCTGGTCGGGCTGCGTTAGCGTCTTCTCGGTGATCTGACTTCAGTCCAATCCGCTTCCGGCTTCCCGAAACGGGCTTCATTACGCTCTCTTGCGGCCACCAGTTCGCGGACACATTCTATGAAGCCGCGGTCCCTGGCTAACGATTCAGGTCGATATAGGTAATGGTTCAACTGTACCTTCTGTATTCCCCTCAGAAACTCCATTTTTTGAGCACCCTCTGTTGGACCGCATGTTTCTACCATCTTCTCCGTCAGCCTATTATGAAAGAGAAGGAGCTTTTCCGCGAACTCGCCCTCTGATTGGCCTTGGGTTCTCCGTTCTTTCGTCGGATGCGACGTATTGAAGCGCGTAAGACTTGCGATGAAAGTGCGGCAAAAAGATTGGAGGTACCGGCTAGGGAACCTACACTATACTATCACGACGGGGGAGAGTAAGGGGCGCATGGAGGTCGGTGCGGTTGACTGCGTTACCGAGTCAGTTGAAAACTTAGTACGGAAGAACAGTGACCTTTTTTATTGCGAGGGCGAGTCACTGCCGACCACGGGAAAAACGGTACACAGGATAAAACTGAAGGAAGAAATTCCGGTCTACGTGAAAAAACGGCTTTACCCGCAAGCTATGAGGGACATTATAGGGGGACAACTAGACGATTTACTCAAACAGGTTATCATAAGACACAGTAACTCCCCTTTTAATAGTCCTCTGTGGGTGGTCAAAAAGATGCAGTGCGAGCAGGGGAGCATAGGGAAAAGCTATCGGATTATGGTGGATTATAGGAAGCTAAATGAGGCAACTAAAGATGAGCAATACCCCCTTCCCCGAGTCGAGGATATCCTAGACCGCCTCGAGGGGGCGACCATCTTTAGTAGTTTGGACCTGAAGAGTGGGTATCATCAGGTACGGATGGCCGAGGAGGATATCGCGAAAACGGCCTTTTCGTGGGAACGGGGACACTTCGAGTTTGTCCGCATGCCGTTCGGATTAAAAGGGGCTCCACTCACTTTCCAGCGTCTTATGGACGAGATGCAACGGTGCTTGGGCGAATCCTATTCCCAGATTTATATGGATTACCTGATCGTATTCAGCAAAACCCCACTAGAACACGTGGAACACCTCAAACGCGTTTTCAATAGAATACGCGAATTCGGTCTGAAACTCTTGCGGGAAAAGTCTCAATTTGGGCTACGAGAAATCGGGTTCTTAGGGCACGTAGTTTCAAAGAACGGGGTACAACCTGATCCAGAACGGGTTAAAGCCATCCAACTTTGTATGCCAGTGAATGCTAAGTAGAGGAAAAACAAATATAGGTAACGTGCGTGCTCCTTGTTTATCGTGTCAGCACACGATTATATTGTGATTAAGTGGAAGACGTTGTTTCTAGCGCTGAAATCCAGAAACTTATCCATCATACAGCCGGAATAAGTCCATGAACTGATACTTCACTTAATTCGATCTTTTCTGTGTACTTCTACGAACGTGACTCTATCTCGTTCAAATAAAGAAAAAAAAAATGAAATAAGTCGTCTTCTCCCAAATTGTTGTTTACGCCAGGCCCTGTTTTTTCTGGAAAGATTTGACACTATCAGTGAGTATTAGGCCCAACTTGATGTTGTTAATTTGCTACCAATCCATTTTAACTAAGCACCGTAATGGTCTACAATTGGCTGCCTTTTTGTTGTTTAGGAATCTCTTTAAAGTAAAGAACGCCAATACCGTACTACTTTTAGCTAAGCGGAGGTTCCGCGTGAAAGAGATCTGCCGTGCTCAGAAGTTAATATTACTACCAACTATCAAGACTACTATACTGATAGTACGACAGCAAATGTCAGTTAACACAATTTTAGTGGCTTATAAAGTGGATTTATAAACTTGAAGATGGGAAAATTTCTTTCTTTTTTTTTGTTTAAACTTTTGAAATATTACTTTTCAGCATATTGCAATCAAAGGTATTTGTTTTGTAAATTGATAGTCGAAATCTCAGTATTTTTCTTTTTTCATATTGACTAAAAAAATAATGTTTGAAATTAATCGTCAGCTTGTGTGCTAGATATTTGTTTATTAATGATAAATCGAAATCTTTCGAGTATCGATTATATAGACTGTTTAATGTTACCTTAGTATCGAATGTTCATTCAGTGGCCGTCGTAAGGTAGTTTTCTGTTGTTGGTTTATGGTTATTGAGATTGTTTTATAAATTTGGAAAATGTAGTGCTGTTTATCTCTGGGATGCCCTTAACAGTTGTTTTTGTAATTATACCGTCGTATATGTACTAGTGTTTTTTGTTTCGCAAGACCTACTGGGATTTCCTTGAGCCTTGTTCTCAGGCAAGTCTTTATATTGTAACTGTAATTTTTATTATCAGTTCGATTTCTCTATTTAGGTCTCATTTAAAAAAAAAAAAAAGGAAAGAAAGAAAAATATACTGCATTCTTCTTCCTTTTTTATTATCTACATGTCTTCTAAGTTATTTCTAGAAATAAAATTTTGGTTATGGCTGTTTATTATATTTTACAATGTTTCTATTTATATTATCTCTGGTTAGGATAGCATCCAAAGGTCTAAGATTTTGTATTTACAAAGATTTATTAGTGTTTAATAATTTGATCAATATGATCGACACAACCCCTCTGCAACCTCGGGATTATTTAGAAAATGTAAATAATATAAACTACTGTTCTGTTAAAAAAATCCTAATATTCTATTTGATAAACCATTTATACGAACTGTATATGTAATTGAGGTATATTGAGTGATTTAAATTTTAAAGGTTATCACATTTATTGAAGGATAACCTCATGATAAGAACAAGAACCCTTAAACTGGAAGACTGACCTATCAAGAGCTGTAGATTTTTTTTCAACAGTGCTAGCGGTTTACTGTTCATATCGAGGGACTAGAAGAGACATAGTGTGTTTCAATGTAGAAAGTGCACCAATCTTTAATCTAAACATTTCTTTGACAAGTTTGTGATTTTGCAGATCAAAGACCATTGATATTCTTGTTTAGGCTAGTGATAGTGCCAGTCTCTTTTTCATTTTTTCTTAGCATAAACTAAGAAGGAAGAAAACTGATATGGACCGACAGGTTATAATAGAGAGATATGTGTAGATTTTTTTTATTCCAAAAAGAGAAGACCTCTCTTTTCTCCCGTTCTTCCAAATGAAATATTTAAAAGTTATTTCATATATGTATTTACTAGTACAAAATCTTTGTTTTGTTAAATTTTAAATAAATAATAAATTTTTAAACTCTCTTTCAAGGGATTCAGTTCACTCTTCCACCTTTCAGTCCTGATGAAGACCTAGGTTGAAATGTCGGTAGAAAGTAAATAAATAGTTGCCCTGACCACCTTCTAAAATATTATTTCAAGCACTAAAAATTTTATTATATTTTAAACAGTAAGAACTTTAAAAAAATATGGGCTAAATTTTGAAAGTTATTGGTAATAAACAATAAAATTTAATCATTGTCGAAACAATTGGTTATATATAGATTATCCAATATATAGATTGTATTGGAAATACAATCAGCGGCCTTTCAGACCCATGTTCTTATTGAGAGGGATATATGTAGGTGTATCAGTCTAAGGCAGGTTCGCGGCACCCTTGTCGAGCCAAAAAAAACATAAATATTTTTCCAAAATTATCCTTAGAGCGGGTGAGTATGTAGGAAAATAAGAAAAACTGTGAATGCACTTTGATGCAGTGTATATCTAACATATTGATTTTTGTTTTTTATATTTTGAGCAATTGGCATTCCCTAGAGCCACCCCCCTCAACCGCTAGTCTTAAGGAATAATAATCAACTTTTATGTCATTATCGCAAAAATCGCTGCATCCTTTTGCTAAATCTTATTAGAACCCAAATCTTTCTGTTTGACCTTACACCATACTCTCAGTCTATTCCTCTGACATTTACCTGTGTGGTCAACACTGATTAGTATTTTAGGAATTAGTTTATGATCTATTCCAGCATCTTTATTCACCTGTTTCAATTATCGTTGCTGCTTCAATTATATTATTATGCCTGAGTGCTTACCCTGCAATTTCACCTTGTGTTTTCTATTCTCTTGTGGCCTCATCTTTCTATAGGCCACTTTAATGATAGTTGGCACTATTACTAATAAAAACTGTTGAACTCCTTCTGCATCTTTTGAAATAAATGAATTACAATACTTTTTCTTTGTCTCATTCATTTTTATATGGTTTGTTTCTTTGTCTCATTCATTTTTATATGGTTTGTAGAACTGTTTCAAAAGTTAGATTTAGTGGATTTGGGTTAATTACTCCTTTGTTTGATGGAAAAATCCATCCTATTGCATATAGATGATTGAATATATGTGAATTTTAAGGAGATGGTCACGGGTGCAGTCAAGAAAAACGAAAATAGTTTTAAACCATTTATTGGATGCAAATGTTTCAACTGACAATGTAGGTCTTCATCAGAGCTATTGTAATGAGTGGAGATGTTCAACCATATATGTACATTATTGCTCGTCTGTCTCCACCCCATCACAACAGCCCTGAAGAACACCTAAATCATGGGTCCAAACATTGACAATCAATAAATAGTTTAAAACTATTTTTTGTTCTTCTTGACCATAGCCCACAAAAATAAATCCAACCAAAAATATATAATCTTGAAACAAAAAATTTGTTTGCAGAATTAGTTGACCCTGAAGATAGTGTAGTATTAAAAAATTGTCAGGTAGATACTACAAGTGGAGTTTAATGGATGCTGACATTAAGATAAAATAATTTAAGTTAAATAGCAGGAAATTTATGAAAAAAATAAAAATAAAAATTTTGTTAAAGAAACAATGTGTTATTAAAATATCAATTAACGCAACACTTAAAATGCCGTAGATTACTTAATAGCTCTAAACAAATAGATTTTTTTTAAAGAATAGTACAAGTGTTATTATAATCCTTATTTAAAAAAAAAAATAAAGAAAACAGATTTATTGTGTAGGTAGTGGATGTAGAAACCCAAAAAATCACTTTATATAATCAAAGAACTAGTTAATAGAATACTTTTAAATTGTCAAATTACAAAATGTTTATAGGGCAAATGGTAGTTTTTGGCTTACGTTATGTTTTATGGAGTACTGATCACGAATATAAGTTTTCCAACAAACTTTTTTATCCATAATCCCCATTAATGTTTACTGTACCACACATTCTGTCGGCAACTTTATAAATTTGCTTATTCATCAAAATCAAACCATTCGATTTCTACAGGTAATGTTTATTGAATTACGTTTAAATACTGGTCTTTTGTAAGGTCCAATTTCTTGATGAATAAATGTGTATAACATAATTAGTTTGTCACCTCGATAAAGTATATTGTTAATTTATTTATTAGTAAAGTAATTATTTGATTTATCAATTTAAAATGTTAGAACTTTTAGTATCTTTAAGCATTTTAAAAGCTTCCTCGTATATAATTGGATTGTTCTGACTTAGGACTAGGAAGTGGACCTTTGTTGAACTATTCCAACTAGTTCAACATTTAGACCAGTTCCATGGGATTTCTCCCATGGAAGTACTGCTTGCCCATGATGAACCAGAGAACAAGTCGAGATTGAATGTACCTCTACAAATTTAACTTTAAATTTAATTTTTAGAGTGGTACCACTGGATAGTTTCTCTACATGCCAGTTTCACTACATTTTTATATTACATCGAATGTACTTAATGTGTTTTTTTGTAAATACAGTTGTAAATTGCAATAAATAAAAAAAAAATTAATTTAAACACTATTAAGTGTACTCTAAATGACAATTATAATAGGGACAGTAACTTCGCATATGCTATTCGTTTTATGTCTTACATCAGTATACTCATAGAAAACTACTAGTATACATTTCTCTAAACCTCATTTTCCTGTATCCTTTGGGCTTCAATTCAACCTAATGTTGATTTATCTACAATTAAAAAAAGTCTTTTGCGCTGCATGCATCACAAAACACTATCACTTATCACCCTTGAAGAAAAAATTTCAGATAATAAATTTTAATTTTTCTGTTGTTAAAAATTATAACAAAACTGTACACATAATTACGATCAGGTACCCTTGGCTGTGTCCAGTTTTCCAGTCTTGAAACTGCTATCTCTATTCATTTATTTTTCATCTTTAATTAATTATTAAATTATTTTACAGTTCACATTTATACATTTATTATTATTATTAACTATGCAAAATAATTAATTATTTCTAATAAATGAAATTAAAGATTCCTTAGAGGATTTTTTGCAAAATCGGCATTTAAGTCCTGTTAAACTTATTCAATTAGGATACGACCGAGCTAATTTAAAATATCATTCAGTTTTAGGATGAGCCGAGGAATAAATCATTGAAAAGTATAACGGTAAAGTAATTTCTTGCCATAGTAGTTGTTAATACATTGAATAACTAGTGAAATGAATAAATAAGGTGAGAGAGGGATGCAGAAGTACAGAAGTAAAACTAGGTTTATTGAATACTGCTCTGAGAATTTTAAGAAAGTGCAATCTAATAATAATGGTCTTTTTTTTATATTAGTTTGTAAAATACCATGAATTTTAGTCAAGAATGAAATTCAACCAAACTTGTTTGAAAGGAGCTTTCCTAAATTTTAAATGTGAATATATATAAAATTAACTCAAATAATTCATAAAAAAAGAAATAACCTGTATTTAATATCCAGTACCCACTTGGATAACCACCTTTGAATATAAATAAAACTTACTTCATGAAAGCCAAAGCAGTGGTGTTCATAATATTTCAACTGTTAAACTTTCGACCACCCGTCAGTTTATTTTGTTAAAAAACAAAAGTGTCTGAAAATTTTGGGTTGTCATCACACTAATGAAAGCTTATAAGAAAATATTGATAATTTTATATCTAACTTGCAAACTATGGGGGCTTACATCCCTCCAACTCCAAAGAAAGCTAGCATTATAAAAATAAATGCAACTATTAAGCCAAGTAAACTGATACTTAAGTGCAATTCCCAAGTATGAGAGTTATAAGTCCAATATAAGAAATCTTTGATCTTCTATCTACAGTTAAATGGTCTCAAGAAACTTTTATTGCTACTAATAAAGAATAATCTTTATTTGTTATAAGGAATTAAATCAGAGGATTTCTGTACTTCATTCACTCATTTGACTTGTAGTTCTCTTTTAATTAACTAAATTCTAATTAACTAATCTGACTTCTCATCTCCTTACAATCCTGCTTAACTCCTCTAATTATTATCCCAGTTGAGTTATTATTTTCACATTATATTATGTCAGCTCAGCTATTCTGAAACTCTTTTTAACTTATTAGTCAAAAATTAAAAATTGCATCTCATACATGCTGTTCTAATACCTTATCCATACATCTTCAGGACTTCACTATTATGAATGGGATGCTGTTTGCTGTTTGGTTACTTAAGTCTCCTCTTTTTGAGTTTAAATGTTACAATTTAATGAGTTAATAAATCACAGTTTTTCCCTTCAAAATTGCTTTTTCCCTACACCTTCGAAAAAAGCAATAGCTTATTCATTGAACTAACTCCATTAACCTAAAACCTCTCCAGGTTCTCCTCCCCTTAGTTCCTTGAGAAAAAAAGCGTTCATTCTTAGTTTATTAACTTTCTTGAACAAAAATATTCCCTCAGAACTCTCTAATCTAGTTTCGGATCCTAATATTCCATGCAACCTGCTTTTCTGATTATTATCCAAGATTTTTAATTCGGCATAGACTAACTGAAACTTGCTATCCTAGTTCTCTTCAATTTATGAAAAGATTTTGATTCATTTACTCGTAGACTATTTTATTCCAAACTCCATAACCTATCTGTATCTAATAATGCTAAGTTATAAAATTTCCTCTCCTTATCTCTTCGTTCACACAACTATCATTCATAATAATCCTGCTTCCTCTCCCCTTCTAATAACAAGATCTTCCTGATTACATTCACCACTCGCAATACAACAATAAAATTTGTTGATAATCTCCAAATTTATCAATCCATTCTATTGACGCGCTTGAGTCAATCCGCAACTTTTTAGTTGACAATGATAATAATTGGATCGGGGATGAATGTTGAAAAAACGAAGATCATCCTTATTCTTAATTACCTTCCTTATTTACCCTTACTCTATCTCAATATCCGTTCAACTCCGTACTTCTGTTAGAACCTAGGAGTCATTTTTTATTTCAGAATGTCATGACCTAGAAATCATGGAAAAGTCAGGAAATTTAAGATGAAACCTGGAAGACCGCCGCGGTGAGAAAGTTCACTGTTAAAACTCGAAACATTACGTGCATTATTACATAAGAATTTATTAATTTATTTCATTATTAAAGTAATTAACAAACCCTAACAAAAGTTTCTGAATCATTAAAACAATCTCCCGCATCTAAAAAAAAACAAGAATTTAATTTTACATAAGAATCATATTTATAATATTCCTCGACCGGCTGGGAATAACTCCTATGGCGAACTAATTTTACGGGAAACGAGGATTTTTACAGGAAATTGAATTTACCGTTTATGCATAAATTTTCGATAACCCTTAGCAATAGTTTGCGATACGCTTTGAAAGTTGTTTTAAAATTAGATTTTCCATGAAAAAATCGCAATTTCATTCTCCCTATTTCACTCTCTCAGACGTTCGATCCGTTACATAGTTGTCACCGCAGTAGATCAGTTTAAAAGAAAAAACAAATAAATAAATATATTTAAAAAAAAAACAACTAATATATAGAATTAGAGAAAAACAAAACAAAAAGTTAGTTAAAAGAAATACTTCAATGAATAGATAAGTTAAAATAAATAATTTAATGAATTAATATATTAAGGAAAAAGAAATACTTTATTCATTCATGCTGCTCATATATCGGGTTGCTACATTACACAGCATACTGATCAATCCGTGAATGGACAAATATAAATTACATATTTTTATATGATATAATATAATAGAAAGATAACATTTTTTTTTTTTTTTTCCAAAGTTTTCTTTTACAATTAATACCAGTCTACAAACTAACTACAAGTTTTTCGATTTATTCCTTTTCTTTTTCTTTCCCTCCCATTTCACAACCCCTATTTCATTTGATCAACAAATTCCCCTATATAACAAATATTAAAATAATAAAGTAATAGATAAAACAACAAATAAGATATGCGATGGATGCATGTCATCCCTCCTCTGGATAAACTCCCCCACTCATTAATTTCTATGCATGTGGTGGTGTATGATTCCCAGGGAGTCAAGTATTATATTCTCTGTCAACCTAGCCACGTCCTGGACATCGACCCCGAGCTCCTCCATGAAGCTCCTAGTTGTACTGGGAATCTTTCCACGGGCTCCGAATCAGAGGCCTCTCACATTGAAGTCTCGTTCTCCGAAGCCTTCACGGAACTTCTCCTAGAGGAAAGGGATACATTTATCGTAGATTTCCTTCTTTTCCCTATCTACCTTATTTGCCTAGTCAAGATCATTATTTACATACCTCACGGTGGGATCCAGAATGATTGCCGACTTCCCCTTCTTAGGGAAAGCAACAATATCCGCATATCTTGTGGATCCATCCGTATCTACGCAGTAGACCTCGTCAAAACAGGCAAACTCTCTTTCTTTTAGGAGCTTCATTAACTCGTATTTCACTCTATGATGTCGGCGTGTTATGAAGAGGGAGTTGTTGGGGCATTTTCCTAGCACATGTGGTGGTGTTTCCGGCTCTCTGTTGCATTTGTGACAGAGGGACCCAACTTCTCTATCCTGTCCGCTGACACCTGGGACTCCACGTAGGGGTGCATAGTTTATATTCAATTTCTGGGCATTGGACCATTCAGAGCCCGTAAGTATTTGTTTACCGTATATAAACTTATTTGGTCTCGGGGTCTCTTTGAAATGGCGTACTCCAATGCCCTGCCATCTGCAGTTAGCCCATTCTTCGAACGCATTTTCACGTAGCGACTGTCGTAGAGCTTTCACACTCCGATGCCCCTGATCAACGCTTAATCTCTCGGCACATTCAGCGATCTCAGCTGAACAATCGATAGTGGACTGGATGTACCAGTGTTGTAGGGGAGCCTCCCATTGGCAGCGGATCAAGCCTAGACCTCGGTACCTCCTCGGAGCATACAACATCGCCATGGAGGTGTTCGCAGGGAGCCCTATAATAGCTTTAACACTTCTGCGAATCATTGTGTCGATGCCATCCAGGATTTCAGGACGTAGTTTCGTGAGGGGAGCAGTTTGGAGAGGGTATGTAAGACCTGGGAACACGTACTGGTTGACAATGTTGACCTTCTGCTCGTGCTTAATCCTCGTTGAACTGTAGCTCTCCCGAGAATGTGCATCCTAAATATTTTATGGTCTTTCTTTCATTGTTAGGATGCTATCTCCATTCTCGAGGGAGAGCTTCGTCGATTCCAGCTCTCCCTTATTTATGACAATGCCCACACTCTTTTGAGGATTCAATGCCAAACCGATTTCTTTGAACGTCCTCTGTACGCTATCAATTACTCTTTCCGCAACAACCCTGTCGCACGCTGAAACCACCTGGTCATCCGCGAACCCTGTGAGGACCACACAACCTTGGTCGCTATTGAGCTTATATCCATATTTACTTACGAAGCTTTGCTCACACAGGTCGCGATATAGATGGTCTATGGCCAGGTTGAATAGCGAAGACTACAAGGGGCCGCCTTGAGGTACTTCACGCTTTACTCTGATTTGGCTTGTTGAGTGGGCACCTACATTTATTTTGATGTTGTTCGTAGTAAGGAGAGCCGAAATCACATCTCTAAGATCCGGCGACACACCCCTCACCTTCAGTGAGCTCACAATATGATCATGGCCAACATTGTCAAAGGCACCAACAACGTCGAGAAATACCACCACGCAATTACTTTTCTTACTTCTTGCATCTTTCAAAATCACATCGATAATTCTCGCGTTGACGTGCGCTCCCGGAAGGCCCTTTATAAAACCCCTTTGATTTCTGTGGAAGGTGACCTGTTTCCTCAGTTCACAATCAAGCACCTTCTCAATAATTCGGCGCACGATCGAATATATCGTAATCGGCCTCCAGGATGATATATTATTTGCATCTCCTTTGCCTTTATATATCTAAATCGTGCGCCCCCGCCTGAGCAGTTCTGGTACATAGGCTACCTTCAACATTATCTCCGTAATTCTCTTAATTACATGGGCTATATTAAAGAATTTTATTGTGCGGATTAAAACACCATCCGGCCCCGGCGATGTATCTAAAGAGGTAGATTTTATGGCTTTCCGTAAGTTAAAACATAAATATAAGTTAAAACACAAATCGACAGGTCCAAAAACTAAAAAAAAAGAAGCATGCAGGTGATGATGTGTGATCCCCAGGCAGTCCAAAATAATGTTTTCCGCCAAGATCGCTATGTCCCCAATACCAACACCTAATTCTTCTAAAAAGCTCCTTGTTTTATCTAGTATTGTTCCGCGAGATCCAAATCTGAGGCCTCTCAGAGTGAACTCTCTCTCTCTCTCTCTCTCTCCAATGGTATCACTGAATTTTTCTTTAAGGAAAAGGACGCATTTTTCATATATTTCCTTTTCCCTTTCCACTCCACCCACCTGATCGAGGTCATTATTCTCAAATCTTACCGTCGGATCCAAGACGAGAGCTGTGCCTCCGGTTTTAGAGAATGCCACATCAGCCTATCTTATGGATCCGTCGGTGTCAACACAATAAACCTCATCGAAGCAGGTGAAGTCTTTTTTTCCCCAGGAACTTCATCAATTCTTCTTTGACCCTGTGGTGCCAGCGTGTTATAAAGAGGGAGTTTTTGGGGGCATTTTCCCAGCATATGGACTGATGTTTTAGACTCTCTGCCGCATTTGCGACAGAGGGACCCAACTTCTCCTTGCTATCTACTGGTTCCTGGGACTCCACGCTGGGGTGCGTTAAAGACGTTCGCCCATTCTGACCCGGAGAGCGCCTGCTTCTCTCACACATACCTATTAGCTTACCTAAATCGCGAACACCAATACCCTGCCACCTGCAATTGGCCCATTCTTAAAAGCATTCTCTCGCAACGACTGCCGTCGAGGCTCACACTTTGGTAGCGCTGATATACGCCCAGTAAGGCCCGAGAACAAGTACTGATTAACAACGTTGATCTTGAGGCATTAGCTCACTAATTTATAGAAGTTAGCATTTAATTTCATCACCATTAAATACTAGTTCTTTCGAGAATGTGCATCCTAGATATTTTATGGCGTCGTCTGCTTTTGTCGTTAGGAAAGCATCTGAATTTTCAAGGGAGAGTATAAATCAATGATAAATAGTTTTCTTCTATTATTTTGGTACCTTTTTCGATCGTCACCTGGGCTCTGTTTCATAATGGAAGCTAATAGTGTTGGTTCATTGTACAACTATAGAAACAACTTGGTAATCACACTAATACTTATTTTTTGTCACAATAGGGAGGACTATTAGTGATATTACAGGAGTTAAAAGGTACTTAAGTACAATTTACTATTGTACAAGTCAGTGTAATTGTATTAACTTAAATCGACAAGACTAATAGTATTAGTTTGTACTTTATGAAACAGGGATATGGAGGAAGATAGTCCAGGGTATCTTCCTACTATCTACTTCGTATGGTCAACTATCTTACAAGTCTTTTAAAGAATATTTTGTTTAGTTTACTATGCTGCTACTTGAATTACCTAACGTAAACAGTTTTTAGTTATTGCTTCCTATTAAACAAAAAATGTGAAGCAAAAAATAAATATATAATATATTGATATAAAAAATATATCAATTTTTTCCGTTCTGTAAATAAATGGCCATTGTTTATATCAACTTTTTTTTTTAGGTGTATTTTAACCTTCTTAAATATTGGTAAACACTTACAGGTGGCGCCTTATATATATGTTTATCTTCTGCGTATTGATACAGAGGTGTGATATTTTGGTCTAATCATCAATACTGGACTCATACCAATCTTTATACTTTTTAATGAGGTGTAGATAGTTGACCGTAGATTAATGATTGGAGAATTTAGTCGGGGGGGGGAGGTGCGGTCAGCAAAGAACAACATAAATAAACAAAACCATATTTATTTATTTTATGCCGATGTTTCGACCTGAGTTTCAGGTCTTCATCAGGGCTATAGAACAAAAGAGATAACAACGATATGTATACTATTCCTTTTCAATTGTATGTTTCTCTAAATGTTGTTGTTATCTCTTTTGTTCTATAGCCCTGATGAAGACCTGAAACTCAGGTCGAAACGTCGGAATAAAATAAATAAATATGGTTTTGTTTATTTATGTTATTCTTTGCTGACCGCACCCTCCGACAAACTTCCCCAATCATTAATACTTTTTATCTCATCTTGCTTGCATGTCTGAGCGGGATGAGTGTTAGTTAGGCTAGGCGCATATTGGAACGCGTTTCCCGCGACGCGAATACGCATCAGTTTTCGTAGCACAAGTAAATTATAGGAACAGTCCATATTGGCAACGGAATGCTTTTTGGTAACACGAGTGGCAAAAGTATTGCTCTTTTATGGCGTTGTAGCAGAGCCACAGATTTCGACCCACTTGTGCTTCGAACTAACTACACGCACATTTACATTTATATTAGTTATCAAATATGTATGAAGGCACAGAAATATTAATATTCCAAAATATGGATTATTTTTAATGTGTGTTTTGGAAAAAAAAAAAATTTTTTTTTTTGTTAAATATGGATTATTTTTAATGTGTGTTTTGGAAAAAAAAAAAATTTTTTTTTTTGTTAAATATGGATTATTTTTAATGTGTGTTTTGGAAAAAAAAAAAATTTTTTTTTTTGTTAAATATGGATTATTTTTAATAAAATTGCAAAAAAAAAAAAAATTAAAATATTAATACATGAGTGTCTGATGTTCATATATTTTAAAATATGTTTTATAAATCAATATTTTAATTTTCTTTAATTTATTATTCAATTTTTGAAACTTATCTGAAATGTTCTATTGAACTGTTAAATGAACTTTTATCATTGAACTCTTTTAATTAGTTATAAATTATTATTTTTAAGTTCTGAGGTCTACGATTATAATAAAGATGTGAACTGCTATTTCTTTTTGCTTTGTGTGTATATATAATATATTCATGGACATCCTACGAAATTTAGATTGAAGAAGTTAATTAATCTCCTAAAAAAAGTGTAGATGATAATATCAAGAATAAAAAGTTTAAGATTATCCTTTTAATTTTGTATCCAACTCATCAGGTATCTTGTTTTAACAAATACGAATATGTATATGCATAGTGTATTATTGGATGATCAATTGTTGATATCAATGAGAGCGGGAATTCGAGTGTGCGTGCGTGTGTTTTTGACAATGTTGGTTTGAAAATAAACTTATTTCAATTAAATAAATGTATCCGAAATATTAAAAAATATCTAAGTGCTCATCTCAACGAAAGCGGCTACATTGATGAGGAAGTTTCTGTGAGATTCGTTGCAGCTAAGAGAATAGTTAGTTTGTTTCGGAGGGGTTTCCTGGGTAAAGGGGAAGTGACAAGCAAAACTAAAATGGTGATCTATAAATTGATGTTCTTCCGAATCGTGGACCCTCATCTCGAAACTCAAGAGTCGGATCCAATCCATGGAGATGCACTATCTTCGTAAGGTGGAAGGAAAGACACGAGATAGAATACGGAACAGGAAAACTGGCTGAGAGCATCCTAGAGGAGTACAAGCTAAGGTGGTTCGGACACTTCCTTAGGATGGCCCAGGAAAGAATTGCCAGAAATACGTATGAGATTCGCGTGGAGGGAAGAAGGCCAAGAGAAAGACTGCGCATTTCCTTACAGGAGAGTGTTAAGGAGGTGGGATATGGACTGATGTATAAGAGGTTGGTCCAAGAACGAGACATCTAATCCTGACTCTACAAGTCGTAACCCCATACTGCGCAAGAAGGAGAGATACAAGAATTTCGACCAGCGTCTAACACCCTTTCAGAAAAAAAACAAAAAAAAGTTTCTGAGAAAAATTAATTTTTCTATAATCGGTGAATGTTACTATTTCATAGAACTATTTAGATATGCTGTCAGCATGTTCTATACGACACGTATTGTTTTAAGACCAGAACTCCCTGTTTTTGACCAGCGTCTCACACACATTGGTATAAAAACTTTCCGGAAAATTTTAATTTTTTAATGAACCGCCAGGGGTTACTATTGCATAGAACTCTGTAGGCACGTTTTCAGCATGTTGTTTTCTGTACGAAACGTATTTTAGCAGGACTAGAACTCCTCGCTTTCGACCAGCGTTCACCTCCTTTTAGGAACTTCCTTTTTTTGGTTTACCCATTAGGAACTATAGAATTATTGCAAATGAAGCACGAACTCTCAAAGGTTCTTGAGTTTCCACACCGAATGTTACGCAGGGTGAAGTTGACGTCTCACTTTTCTGAAGGTTTTTTTTTTTTTCAATTGCCAGTACTATTAGTTGAACCTATTAAAAACTCTAGAATTATTGAAAAAGAAGCTAGAATTCTCAAAAGTTTGAGTTTCCGCCAAATGATACGCTAACTTGCTGTTGCGGCCAACATATGCTTAATAATTAATGTGTTACGGTTGTAAGCATTGCGTATAACCATGTTTTGTTTAGGCTACAGAGTTATTAATAATATCAGTTTTACTTAAGTGCACCGGGTCATTGCAGTGGCCCTTATCTCTCTACCAGTAGTTGCAAGCAGGCTGACATTTGCTTCAAGCCACAGCGGGTGGCTCATCTTTCCTGAGGACATTTCTTGGCGGGCGGCTCTTCTCCTCCATGAGGACATTACTCCAAAAGGGGTCCGATTACCCAGGGTGACATATAGACTATTTTATTCATAAAGTCGCACAGACAAAAAACAATTTCTTTTTTTTTGTTTTTTAATTATTAAAAGTAATTTTAATTTGTATTTTTAGAAGTTCATTTTTGTCTAGTTTATATGGCTCAATATTTTGTCTTACAGTTTTTTACTTTAAATACAGCAATAACAAAATTCGACTATATAATTCCTTTTTTCACCATACAGGGTTGGTTCTTTTGAACCCCTACCCGCCGTTACTTTTTATCTCCGTAGTTGCAGTTTTCATGATATTCGCTAAAATTGATTCCAAAAATATAATTTTTTTAAATTTAAATAAATAAAATGTAATCTTCGTTTGTTATTTATCTAAGATATCCGAAATTATTTTACCAAATTACGCTCTGATTTTTCCTAAATGTTCTTAAATGGCCTTACCTATTGAAATCCTGGATTCATTCAGTATAAAAAAAAAATTATAAACAATCTCAACCTTTTATAACGTACATTTCTGAAAGTATACATTTTTTCAAGGATATTATCTACCAATGGATTCGTTTCTTTATGAAAAATAAGAAACAATATATTTAATTCCATTAAACGATTGTATGTTCACAAAAAAATATAATCTTAAAGAGGCTTCGATAGAAGTAGGCCAACTAATTTTTTTTTTTTTCTCGGAAAAAAGTAAATCATATTCGTTTTTAGCGTCATCTGGAACCCTTAAAATTGATCAAAGAAATTAAAAGTTTAGTTGAGTCGTGTTGAAGTTATTGTTATTTTTTACAAAAAAATCAAAGGCCTCAACCTTACCGAATATTTTGAGTAAAAAAAATATGTTTTTAACTTCTTAAAAAATTCCAATCAAGGGGTGTCTTGAAGTGCTAAAAACAGATATAAACTTTGTTTCACTCACAAAAAATGTTTTACCGCAGTTTGATTGATCAGTTGTTCCGATTTTTTTAGTATCGTACTTATATAGACGCACAGTTATATAAAATATATTAATATTTTATGTATATTATATATTGCGAGTGTGATTCTGACCAAATCACCTCTTGGCACAAACGTTGGTCCAGTTCCTTGCGAATTACTGCACCTCTTACCCTTCTTGGGTTGTATTGGTACAGATTTAATTTAATATATTGCAATAAAATTATCTAAAAGAAAAAAAACCAAACTCCTAAATCGGATCAGTATTAACAAATTTCGGTTCTTTTTTTTCTAATAATTTTTTACTTGGTTATCTATTTTTATTTTTATTCTCGTTAACCTAATCTCTTTTTATTTCTATCTATATAAATAAAAATGTAATGTTCCTTAGTTACTTATCTAAGATCTTCGAAATTTCTTAATCTATTTACACGCTGTTTTTATTTTTCTAAATGTCCGGTTTCGCCCTGGGAAGATTCTTAGTTATTGAAATCCTGGATTTATCCAGTAAAAAAAAGTTATGAACGAAATTAAACTTAGTTGAACATTTTTTTTTATATATGGGACATTGAGGTCAAGTTGAACATTTTTTTTTATATATGGGACATTGAGGTCATGATGGATGATTTGATTTGTAGCAAAGTAAGGGGCATCAAGGATTTGGATTGGATATATGAGGAATTTAACGGTTTAGTGGTGCCCCAAAGCTCAAATCCATAAGTTGAGAAATACCTTATTATTATAAATGAGTCTCTTGTAATTAGTTGGAAGTTTAGACCGTTTGCCTAGTAAGTGTTGTAATTATCGGAATCGACGAGCCTGTCGTTTGTCCAGATGTAGTCCTAGGTAAACGATCTTTTCATCAGGAATAATTGGGTATTATTAAGGTATACTGTGAGATTCATTTTAATCCTCCAGGTTGTCACCATTCATTAAGGATGGTGAAGTAGGATTGGAGGGTTTGGGATACAATGGAAGAGTCGTTATTCACTGATAATAGACATGTGACATCGGCCTACGTGATGAGGACAGTCTTAGAATGGGTAGGGATGTCAGATGTAAAAACTGTATGAAGGATAGGGACCGGGAATACTACTCCACTAACCACACGACATTGCTGGATTGTCGAGTGGGATATTCGGAATCCAAACTGGTGATCTGAGATTATGCGGTTGGATTCTAGGATAGGAGTTGAACATTATTTTTACTTTAGCATTAGAATTAAACTTAGTTCGGGAAAAATTAAAAAAAAAAAAACCTGGAAACTTTGGAATATTTTAGAAACGGAAATACGAAAAATGAAACAAGCTTCGTAAAATTCTGTCTATAGATATTCTATGGAAATTCTGTTCAGTGATATTTGTAAAGAACTCGTATTTGTAACTAATAATTGGATATTTGTAAAATATGAAAAAAATAGTATTATTTTCTTTAATATCAGTGTCCAATAAATAACTTTTTAAATCTCCAACTCCCAATTTAAAGTTTAGCTGCACCAAAATTTATTAAATTCATTAAATAAGTTATAAAATGCTAGAATTGAATAATGTATAATCAATTGAATTTGATGTATGCCTTATAAAGTGAAAAATATCGATTCGAGTAAATTTTGCTTGATTAGAAAAAAATTTGGAATATTTTTATAAATGGATTTTTAAATATTTTAGAAACGGAAATACGAAAAATGAAACAAGTTTCGTAAAATTCTGTGTATAGATATTCTATGGGAATTCTGTTCATAGATATTTGTAAATATAGTATTCTTTTGTTTAATACCGGTGTCCAATAAATAACTTTGTAAACTTCCAACTTCTGATTCAAAGTTTAAACTGTATCAACATTTATTAAATATATATATCAGCCTGTTCCAACTGCCAGCACCTGCTGGATGGAGAGGTAGCTGCTATTACTTTGGCTTTAGAAAAGCTTACTCACGCCAACGAAAAGAAGATAGTTCTGTTGTCGGATTCCAGGGCAGCACTGCTCGCAATAGCGTCTGGCCATCCTTTGGCTAATGCTGGAATTCTCGCATGCCGAAAAACTATAGAAATTAAAAGAGAAATACTTAAAGTATTGGTAATGCAATGGTTTCCAACCCATTATTTACATGGGAATGAGGAGGCGGATCGACTTGCACGGTTAGGGGTTAGCCACAGCCGCTTCTTCCTATCACCATGGACATGGCGAAAGAAATGGCCGAAGTGCTATCATTGAAAGAGCAGAGGAAAGGAGTAGAGGAGAATGTGGGGGCAAGAACTGTTAGACCCTAAGAGGCGCCCTCCATTGGCTTTACCAAGAGAGGTGGCAGTGGCATGCTTCAGGTTGGCCACGTGACATGACTATTTGCGGCACCACCTGAAGAGAATAGTAGTGGCTAAGTCTTCAGACTGCGTTCTGTGAGGAGATGGTGAGATGACCGGCGATCACATATTTACATGTGAGACAACGGCGGGCTTAAGTTCAGACAGGAGTTACGTGAACAAAGCTAAAGTATACTGGGCTGTTCGAAACAAAATGGCAGAAATGCCTGCTTTGGCGTTCGAAAAAAAAGAAGCCATTTATTAAATATTTAAAGTTTCAGCTTTTGTTGCTTTGTCCCTGTATTCTCCCGTCAAAATTACGCGTTTTTTTCTGTTTAAGACGGTATTTTTTCAATAGCTAATGAGAACTTTATATTAAATAATTATTCAAAATTGTTTCCTTGACTATATAACAAGAACAATAAGTATCCATTAAAAGTAGTTATTGAACTATTCCAGGTCACAACATCGAGGATTTATTAAAGAAAAAAAAATTGTCGCTCATTTTTGATTCAGTGCTCAATATCTTGAAAACTGCCTAGCACACGATAAAAAGTAAATCCTTTTTTAAAGTAAGGCCAATTTTCTGATATTTGAGCCCTAATATAACTCATTATTTTAAATATTTTCCGAGGTTCAATTTGTTTTCCAAATAACGGGGAACTACAATTTGGTGTTGTATTTTGGCTAATATCATGAAAATTGCTATTTCTAGGATAATAATCATCATAAATTACTTACTGGTGCATTTAATTAGCTTCATATTCAGCCCTTTATCCTTTTTCAAACAGCAATATTTTTTCCAAAAAAGTTGATTTATCATTTTATCTGATGAAGTATGATCAATCTTAGTTATTTCTATTCCTACAGCATATCTTATAAATATTTTTGGATTTGCTTCATACATTAGAATGAACTATATCTTGAGAAAAGTTCGGTAAAGGTTTAATTTTTAACTTCTTTTTTTTTTCTTTTTAGTTCTTTATATGATTATAATATTTAATGAAATGTTGAATACAACTATTTGACGTAGGAGACGTCTATTAGGACTTAATTTGAAATAAAAATTAAATACACTATAAACAGGATTATAATTGACATTTCCCTAAGAGTAAGTAGCAGTTTTCATGATATTTGCCTAAATAAATTCACATATTTATTTCTCGTTGTTTCGGATAAGATATTGGCGATTAGGAAAATATTGAACGTAAAGAGTTCCGTTAGGGCTCAATTTGAAGCTAATTTAGTACACCATAAAGTAGTCCATAATACTTATTTTCCTAAGAATTATTCTTATGATATTTGCCGTAATAAATTTACAAAATTCACAGATACTTCAGAAGTTTATTGGCAATAAACCGTAAACTATAAGGCGGTCATTTTGAAAATTTTGGTATATTAGGTACCCTCGAGAAGGACTAAACTTTTTACCATCATATTTTTCAAACATTTTTACCTAAGAATCCTTTCCTAAAAATTAATTTACATTTACTTCTATGTACCGCTAAATTATAAGATACTTTTTATAAGTTTTGCTCAAACTTATAACTTTTTTTTTTCAAATATCTATATTGAAATTTATAACTGTACATAATAATAAATTCAGTAAATTTGATCTCATTTATAATGGAATGATACAGGCGTGTAGAGAAACTATCCATTAGTAGCTCTCTAATGACGTTTTTATATTAGCTATTTTCTTTTTAGGCGCCTCGGAGGATTTTCAGGAATGGAAGCGGATGCAATGGTAGAAACTAGGAGGTTTGAGTGGTTAGGGAGTTTATAATAGAAGGAATGATGTCTGCTTTGGGCTTGTTTACATATATTCGATTACATATAGAACATTAAGGTCTTTATGTATGATTTTATTTGTGATATAGTAAGGAGCATTGAGGATTTTTGATTATAAGGATTGGATACAGAGGAAGTCGAAGGTTTAGTGGAGCCCCAAAGCTCAACTCCGTATGCCCAGATTACAGTCATGTAGATCAGTATTTTGTAATGAATTGGAATCTTAGATCGTTTGTCTAATAAGTGCTGTAATAGTCGAAATCGACGTTCTGTTTCCTGTCTTTTCAGTCTTGTGTGAGGATTCCAGGTTAGTCGCTTGTCCAGATGTAGTTCTAAGTATAGCGGATCTGTTCGATAGGAGTAAGACCAACATTATTAAAGGATACCGTAGGGCAGTCGGTAGGTTCACGATGAAGTGTAAAGATGATTTGATGGGATGTATTTTAATCCTCCAATTACGACTCCATTCTTCGAGGGTTGTGATAAGGGATTGGAGAGTTTGAGATGCAGCTAAAGGGTTATTATTAATTGCAAGCTCACATGTGTCATTGGCATACGTGGTGAGGGTTGTGTTAGGATTGGTTGGGAAGTCAGCTGTATAGACGGTGTAGAGGATGGGACCGAGGATACTACTTTGAGGAACACCAGTGGCTGAGAATAGAGGGATGAATAGGAACCATTGTGGTTTACTTGAAATAATCTATCAGTGAGAAAGGAACGGATGATGAAAAAGTATGTAGGAGGTTGGAATTTATGGAGTTTGTAAAACAGGCCCGGGTGCCAAACTCGATCTAAACTTTTTCTTAAGTTTAATTTTTAACTTCTTTTTTTAGCACTTTGTATGATTACGATGTTTAATGGAATGTTAAAATCTATTGAACCCAGTTGCTAATTATGGAAAAAATGTAATATTTTATGATTATTCCTATTTAGTTATGTAAATATGTTATAGTAAATTTTTAAAAATATTCCGTTGCTATAATAATATTATAATACGTATTATTTCAGATGATGGAGGAGGTAAAAGAAGACCTGAGACCAGATTACTGCTGGTTTCTGGATCTATGGTGAAAACGAATGACTTGGCGAAGTCAGGCAACATTCCTCAATCATATAGGATATGATATCACACATTATATTAATGATATATTTTATAGGTATGTTAATTCCATAAGGGAACTATTTATACTCTAATATAACATTATATATTATTTGTTTTTTTCATTACCATTATGAATTAGTTTTTAATACTTTGTCTTATAAAAAATAAAAAAAACATCAGTTTTGGTGTATTTTAATACAGGAAAATGGTACTGGTAACAGTCAAAAAAGTTTACTCAAAATAGTACAACAAATATTTATTATACACCAATATTTCGCCCCTCATCCCCGAGCTTCATCAGTACTAAATAAAATAAGATACCATATAAACACTCTTCCATGGCAGGATGATAAAAATATATAGTTATATGAAAGGTTAAAAGATCGTTATTTACAAAAGAAATAAAAACGAACGAAGTAGATTAAAAAAATATAAATTTAAATGAATAGAATGGATATAAATACGAAATATATTAATCAATAATATAATTGAAAATGTGCCACTGGAGTAATAATTAGTTTAAAATTACTTAAAACATAATAACGGATGCGATAATTAGGTTAATTATATTTTGGATAATAGATTAAAAAAATCAGATGCGTTGTGCGCATTACCTTCACTTACCACACTACATTCGCCCCCAAGTTTTTTGTAGATTGGTGGGCTCATGTTGAAGCTATTACTATTTTAGAGATTTTCGAAAACAAAATACATAAATAAATAAAATCAGGGAAGGCCAAAATTATGGAATAAAAAATTTTATTTTTTCTGTTGCCATAATTTTAGGTTTATTGTGGTGAGAATAACAAATATGAATTTTGTTGCTGCCAAGAATACAGCAGTTCAGGAAAACATAATTAAACAGTCATCCAATCGGAAAAGATCGGTCGGTTTCGGCTTCTGCCGTTCGGATCGGATGTATCTATTTTTCCTTTTTCTCCTTCTGTTATTCATGAAATTCTTATTAGTTTGTAGTTATACATTGATTATTATTGCTAACAAAAAGGACGGGTTATTATTTTCAAATAAAAAAAATAAAAGATACTTCAGGGGAAGATTTTATTAAAATTTGGCTTGTAAACCCTGTCTGCCGATTATTTTACTGAAGACAAGACCTATCTAGTATTTAAGACCACTTAAGTGCTCATTGATTCTCTAAGTTCAATCAAAATCGTTAGACCCGTTCTGGAGAAAATTTAAAAAAATGTGAAAAATCGATTCAAGTGGTGATTCCCGTCGCTCGATTTTAGTAAAAATGTTGCTGTCGCATTCCAGGTATATTCGCCTTAAATATGTAATATTAGTTTCTTACGAATTATCGTTTTTTAGCTAGGCTGTTCACCAAATACACACTGACCTTAATCTTGCGAAACATGAGGGGTATTCATGATGTGTTAAATGTTAAATGTTTTACCATGTTAAATGTTATTAGTATAAAATAGTAAGCAGCCCTATTTATAGTTATGTTAAATATTAAATGCATAAGAGCTCCTAGCGGATTTTTTGAGCAACTTGTTTTGTAACCTTTCCTTCCAAAACATCATGTTATTGTTTACTTCTAAGTTTTGATTAACGTAATTTATTACAACATGCCTAAATTGAGTGAAAAGTGGTGTGAAAGTTTGGCTTTTGAGTTTCTTGTTGATCTTTTAACTTGTGAGGAACAGGATCAAGATGAGCTGATTTACAACTGTCATTAAATTATTATTATTGTCGTCCATTGCTTTATTAGTTATAAAAACATCCATAACAATACTAACACAATCAAAACACAAAATACTAGCAAGCAACCTAACACGAAAACGGTGATAAACTCAGCCGGTCTGTTGCGTGACGTCATTCTCCTAACAGACCTACACTTTTAATAAACTCTCAACCATGTTACATCGTTTTAACATGTTAAAAGAAGGAAATGATTCTCCATTTAACACACTTTAAAATGTTAAACTAAAGTTAATGAATACCCCCGTGGTTATTTGGGCTCAGGTGACCTCAAAACATGTATGTTGAAAAGTTGAAACATTTTGCACGATCCCAATAATTTACCTTACTGTATATTCCATATATAGGTAAGTGAGATTAAAAATTAATAATAAAAGAAAATAGTGTCCAAAAAATAGTTTTTGTACTATTTTGTATACCTTTTTCAATTGTATTATTCATTACTAAAATTATTGTTTATATTATATGTATTGCTTTATATTGAGCGGAACAGACGCTCAACTCCTGGGAAAGAAGGGTATTGAGAAGGATATGGGGAGGAGTCTCGGAGAAAGGAATTTGGAGAAGAATGAAAGAGGAGCTGATAGAACTGTTCAGGAAATTGACTTCGTGGCTTTAGTGAAAAGAGCAACAATAAGATGGATATGGCACGTTGAGGGGAAGTCCGACGAAGGGATATTCAAAAAGATGCTTTATGGAAAACAGAAAAGAGGACGTCCCCGGATCAGATGGCTGGACGATGTGGAGGAGGATTTTAAGCCTTTAAATGCTGAAAGATGGAAAGAGAAAGCAAGATACCATGTAGTGGAGGCATGTGTTCTTGTAGAACCGTAGTGCCATAATAATAATAATAATTATGCAATTAATTCTAATATATATTCTTTTAATTTACTTTGTTCATTTTTATATCTTCTGTACGTAACTTTCTTTTTTATAAGGTTTATATAACTTTTTTATATATGTGTATATTTTTATAGTTCTACCATACGTAATAATGTATCTTATTTTATATAGCCTGATGAAGCCACTCAACCTGGGGGCGAAACGTTGGTGTATAATAACAAATAGTTATTTTATTAATTTTTTTTTACCACCATCCGGACGTCTATCTATCCATCCGGACCACTATCTTCCTTCATGAATTACATACATTCAGCTAATAATTCCCCAATTTGACATATTTTCTTAAGAGAGTTCCTTTCAAGTAAATGATCGTTCACTCATTTCTTTCGATGACATTTATTTTCTTTTAATGCATTATAGAAATCTTGGATTTATTTATATTTCTATTACATTACTTAATGATTTTATATATTTAATGTTCAGTAAATGATCCAGTATTAAAGTGTGCTATAGTTGGGGGTGGAAAAAATAATATGCTCTAGGAAATTAATTTTTTCTATATATCTTAGTTTTTTATCAGGTTTGTATAACCTTTAAAGTTAGGGAATTTCACTTATCAAATTTTTAGAAGTAAAAATAATTTTAAAAAATCCTATTCGAAAGTAAAAATGTTATAGCAATGAGTTGTCTGTTTAAATACAATTTGATTTCCTTGTTGAAATTTGAGAGTGGGGTAGCCATGGTGTAAAGCGCGTGGCTACTAACTCTAAGAATCTGAGGGCAGAAAATTGTTTTCTGTTACACTGTAGCCGTGAGTCAATTCCTGTGGGTTCTGGAGCTCTCCTGAGGGACATCTAGCCTTTATAAAAAGGGTATCTTTAATTGGAGAAAAAACCGGTCGAGCAAGATTTTGAACAAGTCACCCCTTGTACAACCGTTGGTCTAAGATATCGTACTTCTTTACAAAGTACTGAACCCCTTACCCTTCATGGGTTGTAGTGGTATAAATTTTTTATTGAAGTATATTTTAAAAAAATGGAAATAGTAAAAAGAAAATATTTTCTTTTTTAAGTGTTCAAAATAATTGATTATTTTTAATTTTAATTTTAAACTAAACACATTTCTTCAGACTGCTTTATGATAACTATGCATTATGGTGTCATTATATTGGTTTCATGTTGGAGATGGATAGTACAATTCTTTTGTTCTTTTGAAAGAATCGGACTATTGAATTATTCTCTTAGTGATTCCCAAATCTACCTGAAGTAGTTAGATTCCTCTGTTCAGGAGAGTCAAAGAATTGGGAGTGGGGTTTCGACGCCCGACGGATCTTCTACTGCACCTGTGATTTTTACCTGTATTAAGAAATTTTTTATCAAAATTACCTTCACATTTTTTATTTTAATAAGGCCCTTGGCATTACAGTTTTTTGGTTTTTTTATCAACCTAATTTATTTAAAAAAATAATGATATTTAGTTTATTTACTTTTGTTTTCCGTATTTAAGTAATTAATCTATCCGTTGGTGTCAGTCTTTCCTCTGTCATTGCATTCAAGCAGTAATCGTATCCTCTTCAACCGCTAGGCAGTTTTAGGTGTCCGTGTCCTGATCGGGCGAGTAAGTTATGAGCCTACCGTTGTCAGAGCATGTTGGAGGGGCTGCCTCCTTTAGAGCTGTCAGGCTAGCTCTCCCACCACTTCAAGGGGAAGATGATATGTCACCGTTACTGACCTGAGACGGTGTTTTATTCCTAAGAATACACACAATCAGAATGTAATGGGAGACCCTCCTTCTTTAACAGGAATTGGAACTCCAGTTATGTCTAGATCAGAGTTGTCCAATTTTCGGCCTACGAAAGCTTATTATAAAAAAACAAACTTACTTTGAAATACCTTCCTTTTGAAAAAGATTTTAAAATTTAATATAAACAAACGTATACCAAATATGCTGGTTTATAAGTTAGTTAAAATAATGTAGTGATTTACAGTTCTCAAGTTCTGTGATGTGTGAGGGAGATTGGTTCTTTTTAATAAAAAAGAAAATCCCTGTATTTCTAAATTCGTGCCTTCGGACACCACACAACTTACATACAGAATATACAGTTCAATTAGCTTTTTTTAACAGACTTGACCAATCGTCTTAACAGTTTGAACTGGAGTCTGCAAGAAAAACTAAACAATATCAGATTTGGCTGGAATCAGCAATGGGTTTCGTAATAAATTTACAGTGCTCAAACAAACTTTGTAAAACAAAAACATAATGTACTTTCCTGGCTGTCTTCAGTTAGGTGACGAATTCAAAGATAATGATTTTCAAGCTGCTGTTCCCAATTCCAAAAATCCTTCTCCTCATATA
>NW_027108145.1:69277-77376 GCF_000696795.3 Halyomorpha halys
ATGGCCGTTTCTGGTATATGTGATTGTCTATTCTAGCCTAAATTAATTCACAAGGAATAGACTTTCTGTACCCCCAGAGACTTTAGTCTTAAAAAAGAAAGAAAAAAAAGTCTTGTTAATATTGATCTTCTTTAGTTTCTAAGTTTCTATAAAGTGGTGGCTGTTCCTCCATGTCGACACCCCCGGCTTGGGTTCGAGTAACAAGGCCCTTGTGGTCACCACTGTTTATTGTTCCCATAGTGCAAGAGCCTAAGAGGAAAAAACAAATCTGATGCGGTGCGCGCATTACACAACTTACCGCTTTGACTTACCACCCTGCATACATATCCAATTTTTGTGTAGATTGTGGGACTCGTGTAAATGTGATCAAAGTGAAGTGAGTTTTATTTTTCAAAGATTCTTCTTTAGTTACTATAAAATTCTTTAATATTTTGTATTCATCCATTGTTTATTATTGATAACAATGAGAGCTGTTTATTTTTTTTTTAAATTATCAAATTAAACGTACTTTTGGGGAAGATTTTTTGAAAAATCATCATTAAAGCCCTGTTAGACTATAGTAATGAGGATTAAACCTATATTATATAAAGGCCACTTAATTTCTCATTCATCCACAGAATTTAGTCGAAATCTTCGAAGTTATTTTAGAGAAAATCGATTCTATATAGTGGCAATTCCGGTCAATCAATTTAATCGAAAAAGTTGCCGCCATGTCCCAGCCATTTGCCTACCGTAAATATGTAATTTTAGTTTCGTACAACTCTCCGTTTTTGAGCTAGTTGTTTAACACGCACAGACCATTGGCACTACTAGTACAAGAGCCGGGAAGAAAAAAAGGCAGTTATCTCACCCCAATTTTTGGTTACTTCAATGAAAACTATGTATAATTGCTAGTCAAAATTGATGAGTCTGCTAAGTATAGGTTGGGGGAATAAAAAATGTCGGCTGTTTCAAAACCTTAAAAAAACCTCAATTTTTCATTCGGAACTCTATATCTTAAAAACAACCAACTACCTAGAAAATCTAAGAGAACATTATTTAAAGAAGAGTAAATTTGCTGAAATATTAGCCCTAAAAGAGCTATTTACGTCTAATAGTTCTCGAGATATAGCTTTTTAAAAAGCAAAATTTCTTAAAAATCTACTGAAAGATTAGTAGTTAGTTAATTTATTTTGAGAAATTTATATCTCAGGAACTATGTGATGTACAGATGTCTATTAGCATTCGAATTA
The DNA here is from genome assembly GCF_000696795.3 of Halyomorpha halys. Lineage (NCBI taxonomy): Eukaryota > Metazoa > Arthropoda > Insecta > Hemiptera > Pentatomidae > Halyomorpha > Halyomorpha halys. The sequence continues at coordinate 70,510 of NW_027108145.1, forward strand.
AAGCTAGTTTAATGAGCTAATGCTCAAATAAATTGATTTATAGTTGTTCTTAGCTTGTGATTTAAAATTGAAGCAATTGTTAGTTTACCAAGCAGAAAGTCCCAGAGCATTGAAAGGGAAAAATTAAGAATCAGGAACCAATTATGTGCGAAAGTCTAGGACCTACTGTATTGAATATTGTGAAGTACGCACCACTGATAGTAAATTTTATTTTAGAAATAACCCACAATTTTCTCTAATGAATTATTCATTGCTCAATCTCTTTAAAGCTAATTACCTTCAGAAAAAAAATAATCATATGATTATTAAAGTAGAGAAAATTTGCAAAAATAAGCTAATTGACCAAACATTTCCGAAGATGTAGTTATTGTACATTATTTTTTTTTCTTCAAGATATCAACGTTTTGTGAATTGAGTTTGGTGAATATCATAGAAACTGCTACTCCTAAGAAGAGAAACATTTAAACCAGTTTTTTTTTCCGGCCAAAGACTCCCATTGGAGTCCTATACTGCCTAACCATGGTTGGGGTCAAAGTTCTTCATTTTATGGGACTGCCACTCAATGAAAAAGTCAACGTCCCAGGCCGGATTCGAACCGGCATCGCCAATAGACATCAAATTGGTAAGACCGTGTCTTAACCACTGAGCTATGGGCGGCCCAAACCAGTTTATAGTACATTTAATTTGATTCAATTTGAGTGCTAATAGACATCTGTGGGTCTATTAGTTCCTGGGATAGTTTTCCATAAACTAAAAGTTTTTTCTTAACAACAAAAAATAAAAATTTTATGGGTTTGTTTTGGAAGTTATCATGGTACGTGATACTCCTGCGAAATTAATCGTTATGCCCTACATTATATGGTTTCTAAAAAGCTTCAATTTAAGTGCCACTGTACATCTAAAAGCATTGTTTAGGTGTTTCTAGCTCCATGATAATATACAAAATGATCATTTCATACGAGTCAAAAACGAAATAACTCGAATTTCAAGTTCCGAAATACGATTTTTTTTTTCAAAATTTTTCGGAAACGTGTTTTCGACTTGGAAAAAATATTTTATATCTCATCTCATTCTCAAGTTTTTTCATAGTTATCTATTCTTTATTACTATTGAAAATATAAAGTGGTTAATTATTTAATTCCACACCACTCCTGACTTTAAACAATGGGAAAATATTTGAAAATTAGGTTGTTTAAAAGTGAATTCTGGGGCATTTTTTTAATGCATTTATCTCTTGAACTCTTTCACCTAACACTGAAATATCAGGAAAGATAAGCAATAAAACAGTTTAAACAATAACTCTTAGCAAATTATGGGTTATCGGACCATCTTGCGGTCCACCTCTGGTCCGTGGACTACCGGTTGGGGGGGAACCTCTGGTCCGTGGACTACCGGTTGGGGGGAACCTCTGGTACGTGGACTACCGATTGGGGGGAACCTCTGGTATACTCGAATCAGTAATTACCGGATTAATGGCCGAAATAACTGAATATTTCGCGTGGATTTGATCCGTCCCGGATATTTGGATTACGAATAATTGTTACCCATTATTGTTCTTAGTTGATTTATTGTGTTTGAGGATACTTGTTACTTGTAGGTTTCGAACAATCTAAAATCACGGACAGCTTAAACTCTATTTAATTTTTGCATAAACAGCAATCAAAGAAACATTAATTCAATGGTACCCTCTCCTCAAATGTGCCATCTATATTCCTTGGGGGCTATTGCTTGTTCATTGACAACCTGTAGAAATCTCGTTTCCTGTTCAAGATAGTAAATGCTCTTTATAATGATGATGTTTTATTATTGAAATGAAGCTCGGAATTTGTTCTAAATCAGTTAAGATATAGAACTCACCTCTTTTTTTCGCTGACTTACTTTTTCTCCATATTCAACCACTTTATTTTTGTTTTTTTAGGAAAAAAATTTATCATAAATAATATACTAAAAATAAACTATCATAAAATGATTGAAAGAATTTTCATTAAAATATGGAAATTAAAAATCACATATTACCTTCATATAATAGCGCCGTGCTGATTTTCTATTTTGCCATTATTTATTAATTTAACTATAAAATAACTCGCCCTGATTTCCTATTTGAGAAATATAATGTTACCTGGTATTGATGATATGAAGTATGAAATAATCCAGTTTAATTATTTTACTTCAGAATGGACGATAATCGAGCAAAATTTTAATAACGCCTGTTTCCTTTTTTAGTTTCTCTTTTTGAGGTTAAACAACCAACACATAAATTTTGACCCAAAGCTGCAAAGTGTACTAGTTTTATAGTAGACCGGGTTGAAATTTATTTTATATGTATTGGATTCATCCGCTGATGTAATTATATAAATAATTTGTAAGACCCTTGTTATCTTGCTGTATTTTAATTTGCCAAATTTCCTCAAGATAAAGTCAAAATAGAATACATTTTTGTCTTAAATACATTAACTAAGTTTATTAAAAATAACAATTTTGTAAAAGGGAGACTGATTCCCCCGTAATTTGTTTTAGTTGCCCGAGTTCAATTAATTGATTCGTTACACACTACTGCTTGAAGGATATATAAAATTATGAAAAACATTTAGTTTACAAAAATCATTGGGTGCCTGGCACACTGTCTGCCTTGCTATTTTTACATAGAGATGCCTTAGGTCTGTTCCCAACTGGGTCATTTGAGCCACCTAGCCACAATAATATTTCCATTTACTCTTGATTGAGGAATCTGAGCGTTTATAATAAACTATCTGCTCATTTGTCTCGCGATCATATTAGATTGAGGATAAGTAGAGCTGAATAAATAATAAGTGGTTGCTGGAATTGATAAAATTGCCAATCATTTACTTTATCTATTTTATAAATGAGTTTGTCTAGAATTTTTAATTTAAGGCACAAACTCATCGCTGAAGTCATCCATGTTGGCAATGTTCCTGTTCCTTCCATCTATCATTCCTCTTCAGTATCTGTCATATTTTATATAACAAATGTATATTTAAGAGGGTTATAATCGTAAAGGGTACTGATTGGACTTAATCAAAAATTTGTATGACTACAGTTTTTCTTTTAATTTTTGTTTTTTGTAATCCAACTTTGTAGAAACATGTTTATTGCCTCCAGGCAATGTAGTGGGAGGGTATGTGGGGTGGCGAGCCTCACGCCCTCATTGTTAATTGTTGATTCTACTTATCGGGTCAATAACACTTTGCCAAAAATTGTGCATTCTTTGATTTTTCACAGCCTTCTTTGGTACCATTTCATTAAGTAGCGACTTTTCAAGATTTTAGAAGAAAAAGTCATTCCAAATTTAATATTAGTATGTAAACATGTAGATCACACGACCGTTGTTTTATTAAATTAGCCGTTCCCTTTTTAACATGTTTGTTTTCTAAATGTAGGTGTATATGTTTTTTTAATTAAACAACTATTCGGCCAATTTGGTGGTAAAGGTCGAATATAGATGTGCGGAATGTGCTTATTGGATGGTTTTAATGATTTATAAGACTGATCCGCTATTTCCTTCATAGTGTTGGATTCCTAAAATTCCTAATGATATTAAATGTCAATTAAGTCATTTAGGTAAACAAACAAATATTTTTATTTTAAACATGAATGGAATGAAGGTGTTGTTTACATGCGGATGTCAAAGTAAGTGGAAAAAAAGTAAGCAAAGATGTAAGTAAAAGTAAACAGTGGAAAATTTATATAAATGTTCACTTTGGAATGCTTATGTAATTATTTATAGAAGATTATCCTCTAATTCATTAAATAGCTATGTACTCACCTCCAGAAAAACAAAGGGATGGACGGGTACACTCAGCCGCTATAATGCCTAATACCTTTCAAGATGCAGAAATAAAACAAATTGAAGGTACACTCGGTCCGTATAAAACCTAAAATCTCTTTATTTGCGTAATTAAACGAAACGGTCGCTCATTCTGAGACCCTAAGAGCTTTAAGTCTCAAGCTGCAGGAAATAAAATGGCTGTCGAGTACACTCATCCTCTACCAGGTGGGTACTTAATCATCTAATAGGTTGATTAAGGTTATGTAAACCCAATGGTGGTCGGGAATACTGAGCCTCTGTAAGTTGGGGATAGCTGAACCTTGGTTGGATTAGTGAAAGTTGGGTAAACGAAATATGGTTTGTGGCCAAGTCACCTCCAGCGTTTTCATTTCCTCCCGAATAGCTGCATTATCAAATTCTCTACCACTGTCAGATGCGATTTTATTCATATGCGACACCGTAAAATTAAAACAGCACCGCCTCCGCCGATCTATCCCGTTGAGGGTGCGCCATGCCCACCTTACTGAACAGGTCAATCTCCGTTATCCATTCATATCCCCTCCATGTTAAGGAATCTACTTGGAGATCGGTAAGCGGTACTGCCGCAGTCGGTATTTCTTCTTGCCTCACGCGGGGTGGAGATTGATCATTCTTTGTACTAAGGCAAATTTCACAACTCCCGATGGTCTCTTGGATGGTATTCTTCATTCCCCACCACATGGGCTTACGCCGTAGTGTAGGTTTTCATTCTGTCCTCGGTGATTGGTTTTCCCTTGGTGGTAAGCGATCGTCACTTCCTTTTGCCGTTCTACGTTTCGGAGGGTCTCCACGATTAGCGTGCATCGAAGGTATGACCGGTCCACCCCAATTTACTCGGTTCGCCTTAATCTGGATATTTTATTCCACATCACAGCGTTCCTCACGTATAGATGGTGGATCTTTCCAGGTCAGGACGCGTCCCGTCAGGGCACAGGTTAACACGCTCAGTGCTCTGCAAATTTGCTCCTCCTTGATGCCTAGTTGTGATCAGATAGTGGTAATGGTACTCCTACCATATTTGGAACGTTCAAACCAGAGGTCCTAGTCTTCCAGATAATTTGCTGTCTTTTATCATTCATTATTTCCTCCAGTTCCTCCATCTTCACTCACTTCACTCTTCGTCCTCAGATGACTCTTTCCTGGTGTCTTGTCCTGGCATTTCTTGTTGTCCATCCTCCTCTGGTGTCCACTCATGCAGAAACTGCCTCGCGTTTCCTGAAGGGCCCGCCTGGTCATCCTCTATTGCATTCATCATTATTGTTCTTGAGAGCCAGTCGGCCACCACATTCTCTTTTCCAGGTTTGTAAATAATATTCATATTATACTGGCTAAGCTATTCCTTCCAACACGTGATCTATATATTTACACCCTGGATGTCCTCCACTCCATCTGGTTGGGGTGTATCTAAGGTGCTAAGCTACCTCTGAGGAGTCTTAGAATATGTGTTCTGATCACTGGTAGGCCTTTCTGCAGTAAGGTAGAAAATATTCTATCAGTACTAGGTGATTTGAATGGCGATAAATAATTAATTGCCCATTCGATTTTATTAATAGTAATAATACTATTGGCTTTCTCCCAATTTTCAGCACAGTAATTGTTGAAAGTGGGAGAGATGTAATTGTTCTCCAGCAACTCACAGTTAGGGAAGTGGGATTCTGCTAGAACTCATAGAGTTTCTCGTTCAGTGGAGGTTGTATAATCATCCTTTTTTAGCATACCCAACAGTCCCATATTGGATTGTTTGGAGAGTATTTTACTTAAACGGCATGTAGCCAGAATGTTATCAACCCCAAGACAAAACTTCCTCTAAGATTCTCTTTTGGTTTTGTGAACCAATTTGTGGTAGTGTGTAAGAGTCCTCCTGTCGGTACCCCAGCTGCCAGATCTTTTGGCAGCATTGAATAACCTTCTAGTGAGGGTCCTTTGCTTGTTGAGCTCATCATTCCACCAGGAAACATTCTTGTTGGATGATTGTTTACAGACAGGATTGCTGCTATGGCATGAGTTCACTATAGCATCCGTCAGTAAGTCATTAAGACATTCCAGTTGCCAAGTATTGTTTATTACTTTTGGACAACAACTGGTAAGATCAGTGAGATGTACGTTGTAGGACTCCCAGTCCGTATGCCTAGGATTTCTATAAATAGCATTGTATCTCATGTCAGCAGATAAATCATATCTGATGTATTTATGATCTGAGTATGTTTCTTCATTACAGACAGGCGAGTTAACTATGTATTGACTAACGTGGCGTGTCACCAGCGTGATGTCAATAACTTCTGACCTTAACCTATTACAAAAAAGGGTGATTATACAACCTCCAATACTATTGGCTTTCTCCCAATTTTCTCTTCTAGCACAGTAATTGTTGAAAGTGGGAGAAATGTCATTGTTCTCCAACAACTCACAGTTAGGGAAGTGGGATTCTGCTAGAACACAAAGGGTTTCTCGTTCAGCAAATCACCTGATACTGATGGAATATTTCCTGTCTTGCTGTAGAAAGGCCTACCAGTGATCAGAACACATATTCTTGAACTCCTCAGATGTAGCTTAGCACTTGGATACACCCCAACCAGATGGAGGACATCCAGGGTGTGCTATATACCTGTAGCGAGAGGGAGCAAGAAGTTGGACCACAACTCACCAGAGCGCTCCACCTCGAGCCTCACCGAAGCTCTCAAATTTATAAATCAGTTCATTTTGTAAAAACACATTGTCATTTTTGTATATTAATAATTTCTGTACATAATATTTAGCAATATCTGTACAATGAATAATAAATGATAACAATGCAATGCACGAACCTATCTCAAGCAGACATGTACCGACCGCTTCTCGGTCACAGCCGCATGGACTAGGCCTATAAATAAGGGACTCTAAATCCCCCAAATTTGATCGTAGATCCACATCCTTTCCTGGGTCTAGTCATGGCACAGGTGGCGTATACACTGCTTGAGATAGAGAAGTTTATTGCCAATCTATTCTCGCAAAAGCTGTTATTTCGAACGTCCACCTAAGACGATGGCCTATCTCCTCTCCTT
>NW_027108145.1:83560-101789 GCF_000696795.3 Halyomorpha halys
TTGAGGATTAGATCCGGTGGTTCTGGTGGGCGTCGAAGAGTAAAAACTTTTGAGTTACATTTTTCAATGTTCAAGCTAATCATCCATTTAGTGAAATATTGTTCTAGATCATTAAGGTGACTTTGCAAAGTGTTTATAGCGATTATTAAATCATCTTGTTGAGAGAACACAGTTGTATCTTCAGCGAATATAGCTATAGAGGTGTGTGTGGACTGGATGATGTCATGGAGGTAGAAGTTGAACAGAATGGGAGAAAGGACTGAACCTTGTGGACTACCAGCAATGGATTTGTCCAAGAGTTGAATTTTTGTAATTAATTCTGACTGAAAATGTTCTACCGTTGAGGAATGTGCTCAGAATATTGTATAGGTATTTTGGAGTGCCTGCTTTCTTTAGTTTATATAGGAGACCTCGATGCCAGACCTTATCAAATGGTTGGATATCCAAGAACGCTACCAGGGTGTCTCTTTTTTTCGAATCCGTTAATTATAAATTCTGATAGTCTTGGCAGTTGGTGAGAAGTGGAATGACTGTATTAAAAACCGAATTGAAAATCAGGATTGATTTCGATGCTCTTAAAAAAAGAATTAAGATGTTTTTTTATAACTGATTCCAGTAATTTTCCAAAAATGAGTAATAAACTGATGGGTCTATAGCTGCTGATTTGTTTAGCATTCTTACCAGGCTTGTGAATTACTATGAGTTCGGCTTTCTTCCACGTATCAGGAAAATATCCAGTACGAAGGCAACTGTTAAAAATTGACGTGATGAAAACGACAGCTTTCCTGGGTAACATTTTGCTTGCTATTGTTAACGCCATATATATATATATTAATTAAAATTAACATATTTTATAATTAGACAATAAATATATTTAATTGTTATTAAACAATTACATTGTTTACTATGTATTTTTTCTGTATCACTGTATTGTGTTTTGGTTTAAAAGAAAGGGAACTATACTTGTAATGTTTATATGGTGAAATACCGGCTAGTAGGGATTAGCCACAACAATACTACAGTGGCCATGGTACAGTTGCCCCGTCGACTTCGTATCAGACAATCGCCCTGAGTATGGTTATCTGAGGAAAGGTCGATTTCTGATAACATGTTAAATGAGCCGCCCACCATAGCTTTTGAAGGAGTAATTTCCTGGTAATACCCATTTTTAACAGGTAACTGGGACTGATTTGAATCGGTGCATTCAAAATTTCTTTTTTTTGAATTTGATTCTTCTGATTGTAGATCTACATCAGATTTATTAGCGGTAATATGTTTGAGGTTTTGGGATAAATCGGGCAAAATATTTGATTCATTGCCTGATTGCATTTTATAAATAAAAATAACAAAAATTATAAAACAATCCATGAAAGCATGAAAAAAACAAAAATGTCTCATAGGCTGCACACATGCTAGAATAAAACCGCACTCTATGAAGTCAGAGGTGAAACTCTGATTAAAGATGATTCAAATGTAATATTATGGTCATGGTGTTCCCTGAATTGACAGTTAGTTAACTGTCATAATAACTGGTTTATTATTACCTGAAAATATAAACAAGAGAGGCAAATTATGATTTTTTATAGATATTTTCTTAAATAGTATTTATTCTGTTAGTAAACCAAAAGTTAATGTTGTTCATATCCTCCCCTCTATCACCTAGCCTAATTGAAAAGGCACTGTTGCACTTTTGTGTTAATATAAACACTTATTTCCTTAACATAATTTCTAAAATTCATATTCTAAGTAATATTTTTAAATATTACTATTGTACTTTAATTAATAAGAGTGTGCTTACACTAACTCCATGAACCCCAGTTCGAATCTGGCTGCGGCTGATAATTATTTTCTGTTACACTATAGCCGAGATTTCTGTTACCCTCTTAGTTCTGTAGCCTGATGGAGGTCCTCTCAGCCTCATAAAGTGGGTACTGTTAATTGTGGAAAAATCTGGTGGTTGAATGTGATCTTGATAAAATCACCTCCTTGTATAACCGTTGTTCTAAAAACAGTGCTTCCTCACAAAGTACTGAACCCATGACCCTTCACGGGTCATAGCAGTTCACATTATTATTATTACTTTAATTAATACTCAAGGTAATGTGTCCTTTTTCTTCGAGAAGTTAAAACTATATACACTGAAAAAAAATTAACGGTAACTTTATGTGCAAAGTGTGAAATAAAATTTGTTAACTAACCCTGGAACTATTCATTATCTTAGAGACAAAGTGAAATGACCTGCTACCACTATAAAAGAGTTTGGTTAGAGGTAATTTAAGACACAAAATTTTCATTTATATATCAAATGGTATGTGAAACTGCTAGTTGATTGCTCTTACAGGAGCCTAGGAATACATCTGGAATATTATGAAAATTTAAGTGATTCTGAAGCAAATTTATTCTTTCTTTTGTAGAAGCAGTCGATGAGAAGTGCTATCAGTTTAGTGTTGGAAAACAGGGCAAACTGGAGCTTTCTTCTCCAAACTATCCTGGTCTCTATCCAAACAATAGTGATTGCATCAGAGTCATTACAGGTAAGTCTAGGGCTGTTAATTTCAAGTATTCCACATAAATTTGAATGTTCAAGTTATAACTCACCAAAAAGAAGTTTTTTTGTAAAAGTTTTATCATCCTTTAGTTCATTATGTTTAACTTTTTTTACGTTAATATTTAATGTCATTTGCATTATTAATACAATAATACAATAATAATACAAAAATATTAACAACTAAAATCATAACAATCCTCACTTACTCGATACTTACTTTCTTATTATTATTATTATTATTATTATTTATCTGCAGTCTTACAATTAATTATGATTAAATGTATCTGCAAATAGGTTAAATTCCTGTAAAATTGTATAGAAAGTTACTCTTTCTTAATTTAATTAGAAAAATCAAGAAGCCTTCTTATCTTTATAAGTCTCACAAAATACTACTATCTTATAGCTAGCTTACAGTTTGTTTATGTTGTCCTATTTGAAGTAAATCAAATAACATACTCTTTTATTATTTGATTAGTAAAAAATTAACATGCTGACTGTCCATTACAAGATAACTCAAGTTTGCTTTCTTGCTTTGAATGTGAAGTATGAGTTATCTTGTTTTATTTATTCATTTTTTTAATTCTCCATATTTCATAATATTTACTAATTTCTTCATAGCTACCCAAATACTGGAAGTAAAAAAAACTATGAGATAACTCATGGTTGGCAAGAAATGGAAACTATGTGTTATCTTGTAGGCAGTAAATGTGATCAATCTATTTACTTCAAAATAAGAAGTGTTATAATATTCAATTAAAATTGATTCACTATTAATAATATTAAACTGAATTCACACTCACACACATTTAGTTACTCCTACTTCATCACCGACTTATTGATTATTTGTTTTGAATATTGATTTCTTTTTTGTGGTACCGAGTCATTGAAAATCATCTGAATAAATTCAAAAACCTATATTTTCTTCTATGGATAGTAGCTGGAAATCAATCATGTTCATTGAGCACTACCAGGCCTTTCTTTTTGAAGTTTCCTGCTGATATGATCTGTGTATTCTACTATTATTCTATTTTTCTCCTTGGTCACCACAGCCTCAAAACGTATTTAAAAATCCAAATATATTCTAAATTAAATTAAAAAAAAAACAGTAAAGCAATATCATTATTATGGTCAGTATATTAAATAAACAAATGATTTAATTAACAAGAAAGATAAAATTAAATAAAATGAAAACAGTGTTAAGCATAAATTATGCTTTTAGGATGAAATATATAGTGGAAAAACTTAATTTAAACAAAATAAAATCATCCCTGAGTCAAATCCTGAACCATTCAGGAACTAGTGTTTTCATTATTTTTTCTTGTAATTTCTAGGTATTCTAAAAGTGAAACCAAGGAAAAACTAAGGTCTTATGGATGTGTCATTCTTAATTGCACTTGTTTTTATCTGATTTTTCAAGATGAATTATATTTTAAAACTTCTTTGGCAATTTTTTAAGTAGTAATTAAGACATCAAAGACAGATATGTAACATATATGATGTACCTTTGCTATCTTATTGTCAATCATATACTGTTATATTATTCGCCTTTATAGCTTCATTTACAGAAATCAATGTTATGTAACCATTTATTTTTTAACCATCTTACAAACAGTATCATCAAGGAATAGATTGATTTATTTTCATTTTTTATTTACATAAAATGCCCTGTTTTGTTTTAAAGCCATTTGTGTTAAACCTTCGTTCTTACAGCTTAGTAAAGTTTTCCCATCTTGATGTTAAATTATTTATAGGTGTTTATAATATCCTAAGAAGGGTTTAGCAGAAACCATTGTGTTGACTATTTCTTTATTGTTGGAAAAAGGGGTGGGCATGTCAAGAGTCATATTGTCTACTTCGAACTATATAAAGATTTAGCTTTTTTTAAAAAAAGTTAAAAATAACCCAGAATTATTGTCATAGTTATTCTACCATGCTGTTAATTGGAGTTAATATACCTGCAGTTTGTTTTAAACTTGTAAACCAAAAGTCTAGAATTTTCAGATTTTTGGTCTTAGTCATTACTAACAAACTAAATCTCACATCATGAAAAAACATGAAAGTGAAAGGACAGTAATTCTTATAAGAGTAAAATGACCCTGGGAACAGAAGGGCAGAAGAGATGTGTAGTAAATAACAATTTTTTATCTCTGAAATTCCAAATGTAACTTGTAACTTGTTTGTATGACATCCCAAAAATATAATATTGTATTTGTGAAGTTGTTTCTTTCATTTTGACAGGTTACTGGGTCATACTTATTGCCTAAGATCTGGCAATGGTGGTCTCCTCTTGCGACAACAAGGATCAGGAGGGAGACATGAACAGGTTTATAGTCAGTCTTCAGACATGATTGGAGGAGATTAAAATGGTAGTAGGCATTAAGAAATCACAATTCCAATAGCTTTTACCACTGTAAATGATTAAAAATAAACCATTGAATTACATAAATATCACCTGTCTCTCAAAAATAGAGCTAAATATCTCAGTACTGTGTAGAAAAAAGATTTATTTTGATTACACATGTTAAAGAATTACTTACTTGGACTAAAAAAGAAGTAGAGATAAATTAAAGCTACCAGAGCTAACTGGGGAACATGCTTTTATTTACTTGTCTGATATATGTCCATAAATCAAATGTGGTACTGAAATGCATAGAACTAGATCCTCAAAATTTATAAATATATATACACAAAATGTATATATACAAATTAAGCAGCAAAAAAAGAAATGGATTTTAAAGGCTGATTATAGGTAATGTGTTTGTTATAGTGGGTAATGTGGTTGGTTCAGAGTAGGTTTGGACTTGGTTCTATGAAATAATTCTTTCAAGATTAAACGGGTAGGAAAGAATTACTTATTCATCTTAAGACTTCTCATCTATAAGTAGGTTATTGTACTTTTTAACATCTTCAATCTTTTTACCACACGTTTTAGTTTTTGGCAAATGTTGTTTTTTCTATTCAGGTTAAACAAAACGGTTCTTTCAAATGAAGCTATAGTCCTAGCTGATGCCTTGGCAAGAGAAGGCCTGAACACCCGATACATTCTACCAGAGTAACTAAGTCCACTATTCATTTCAATGTTTCTAGGAAACAGGCAGTTATTAGCTGACATGACCCTGGGCCACAACGCAATTTGAAGATTAATTTATGTTGCTCTTGATATTGAGAATTTTTCATTTAATTGCACCTGATGTTCAGGATTCTGGAGTGGACCATAAATTGGAAAGGCATTATAGAGAAAGGTAATTATTTCTTTACCAGCAATGGGGAGTAGTTTCATTCTTATACAAGTCTTGCTTCAAACTGTACCATTCATATGGTTGAGACAGAGAGGACAAGGGAAGAGATTCCAGACTGAAAACCTGCACAAAAATTGACATTTTATGATGAAAACATTGACACCACTTTTTTGAACCTTTAGTGCACTGGCAATAAAGAAATGAGAGTCTGCTTGTCAGAGCATGGTGCTTGATAAAAATGGTGGCTGTTTCAAAACGTTAAAATAAAGTAGTTTTACATTCCGAGCTCCATATCTTTAAAACTACCTACAATATTAGAAAACCTAATAGAATATCATTTAAAGTAGAGTAAATTTGCTAAAATATGAGCCCTAAAACAGTTATTTATGTTCAATAATTCCCAAGATATACTTTTTTATAAAGCAATATTTCATAAAACATGTGGTGAAAAGTTAGTAGTAAGTTAATTTATTTTGGGAAATCAATATCTCAATTCTTTTAGTACTCATATGAAAGCTAGTTTAATGTACAATAAAATAGTTTACGACATTTATCTTCATAGGAGTAGTAATTTTTATGATAAATGCCCAAATAAATACACAAAATGCTAATTTCTCTTTAATCAGGCAACATTTTTGATTAATGGAAAACTATATCTCAGGAATCATCAGACGTAAAGATGTCTGTCAGCACTTGAATTAAAGCAAGTTTAATGTGCTATAAAGTATTTTATAAAATTTATCTTCTTAATAGTAGTAGTAGTGTTCATGATATTTGCTAAAATAAATTCAATATAGTCCAGTTGTTTGGACAAAATTTCATACGCAAATATTAGAAGAACCACTATTTCTGCAAAGATAAATCTTATCAACTACTTTATAATATATTACGTCTAGTAGTTACTGAGATATAGTTCTCCATTATCAATTTTTTTCTGATCAAGGAGAAATTAACATTCTGTGCATTTATTTTGGCATTTATCATGAAAACTACTACTCCTATGAAGATAAACATTGTAAACTATTTTATTGTACATTAATCTAGCTTTCATATGAGTGCTAACAGACATCTGTAAGCCTAATGGTTCCTGAACTATAAATTTCCCAATATAAATTCAATAACTTCTGATTTTATAGTACTTGGTTTATGATATGTTGCTTTCTAAAAAAGTAGGTCTGGGGATCTATTAAACGTAAATAGGGCTCTTTTAGGGCTCATATTTAAAAAAATGTACTCCACTATATATAATGTTTTATTAGGTTTTCTAGTGTTGTAGGTAGTTTTATATTTACAGAGCTCTGAATGCAAAGTGAATTTTTTTACCCCTTTGAAACAACCACTGTTTTTCCTGCGAGAATGATCTGAACTTATTTCCATTTCGATGGGGCTCTGGCTGCTTTTAGTTATAGGGATGCTTCTAGTGGCTATGATCTCCTTTTCTCTGTTGAACACCCCATTTTGATGCAGAATAGCGTATGCCCACTTATTTATTGCAAGAATTATCTCCTAATACTTAGATTATGTGAGAACTACAATATCGAAATAACCTACAGGATCCCCCATTATAATTTAGACAGAATATTTGTGCGATAATTTAGGGAGGGACATTAGACATTGTTATCCAACTCTTAGTGATTTAAATCAGCTTTAAGATAATTTCTTTATAATTATTATCAAAATATAATACCTTCTATGCCTGACAGGATTAGGGTCTTTTACTCTCGAAGAGGGAGTTATACCTGATATTAAGTGGGTATCACTGTCAGAAAACCTGAAAAATATTTATTAAAAATTGTATAATCAACCTTTACTACTAATGATTAATACTTATTCTATTTCCTAGGGATTTGTTTCTGGTATGAAATTTCACACCTGGAAATGATTAATTTTTCATAAACTTATATTCAAATACCAAACATTTTTATTATCCCATTAACTCTTTAGTAATCCCTTTATATTTAAGGTTTCATATGTGTCTTTGGTGTCTAAACTACTTCAAATTACTATTCATAAAAATAATAAATTTTAAATAATATATCCAATTAAAAACTAATTATCATTGAACCTCAACGTCAAACTTCCATTTATCAAATTTCAATTCTGTGTATTCTTTTTCTTTCTTTTTTTCAGGAACCTGCTTGAATTCTAATTTTATAAAAAACTTTAATTTATCCAATACAATGTTAAAAAACAGTTTTCTCATGTTTGATATTAAAATCTATGTATATTCATTGTTAATTATTTGAACAAGCATTAAAAAATGTTACATCATTTTATGAGGCAATACAAATTTAGGAAAGATTGTCATGATGATAAGGAAAGATTCATTGATAGTACAACAGGTGTAACTCCTAATTAGTATTAGAAATCGTTAAGTTTTTCTCTAGTTTTAATCTTAATGCCCACCCAATAAAAGGTAAATTAGTTTGATGGTGTTGAAATTAAAGAGGAAATTTTACAAATGAAGATAGATATACAAATTGGTTCTAGTATTTGTGGGTGTGCTCAGGAAAAGGTCCAACTATTTTTTCAGTATATAATATATAGTATATAGTTTCTGGAAAAATCATAAATTTGAAAATGTATAGGAATTTGTGTATCTTAGATCTCTGGTGTCACAAGATAATAATCCCAAATTAGAGTTAAGGGGAAGAATTTTGACTGCCTGTAACTGCTACTTTGGCCTTAGGTGTCACCTCAGATCCAATACTTTATCAACAAAGACTAAAGTGAGTCAATATAAAACACTTATGTAGAGTATTGTAGAATTTCTACTTCATACTGAAGAATTATAGAAAAGCACTATCTCCAAGACAGCACATGGAAATATTTTTATATTATTCTGCTGGCCCTTAGTTTTAGAGTAGAGCAGTAGAAAAGTGGTACATTAGGGGTATTCATGATGTTGTGTTAAATGTAAAATGTTTTGCCATGTTAAATGTTATAACTATAAGATTGTGAGCAGCACTATTTGAAGTCATGTTAAACATTAAATGCACAAGAGCCCCTAGCGGATTTTCTCAGCAACTTGTTGTATAAGCCTTTATGTTTATAACCTTCCTTCCAGAACCTCATGTTATTGTTTACTTCAGTTTTGATTTAAGTAATTAATTAAAACATGCCTAGAGTGAGTGAAAAGTGGAATTTGTGTGAAAGTTTAGCTTATGAGTGTCTTATTGATCTTCAAACTTGTGAAGAAGAGAATGAAGATGAGCTAATTGACAACTGTATTGAAAGTCACAACAACTAATATGGCGGCGATCTCAACTGGTCTATTGTGTGATGTCATTCTCGATTTAACTGACCAAGTAACAGACTCTCAGCCATGTTAAATGTATTTCGTTTTACCACGGCAAAAGAAGGCAATTTTTTTCGATTTAACACGAGTTTTTCCATTTAACACGCTTTAACATAGATCATGAATACCCCTATTATGGAGTGTTAGCTTTTGTTTGATCACTCAAATTTGAGTTAATGCTATTACTACACCATCTACTATGTAGCCTCTACATTTTAATCACTTCACTTAATAAACTTGAAGCAGTTCTGGTTGAGACTTGGAAAAATCGGAACTGCTTTAACATAGTCAGCCTTTATGACCCCATTTATAACTTTTTTTTTACCACTTACCTGGTCATTTCTGACATACAGGGAGTTGTCTGTAGGTAACAACCTATTCTAACCAGAGTTGGGGGGTCAAGTTTTCATTCTGTGGGACTGCCATGAAATAAATGTCAATTCAAAACCTCCTTAAAACAATATATAAGTCATACAACAGCCCAGTTTTTCGAGTGTGGGAGTCAATTCGCAATTGTTCCACTTATAAGCTAGAAAACAGCCCTAAGAGTGTTGCAAAATTTATCCCTATTGCATCTATGTAAGCACAGACAGAGAGATCTTCAAGTTCATAGCTAAATTTCAGAATCACGATTTTTGGAACAATCTAAGTGGATCAATACACACCAATGGGAAGGTTACTGTCAACCCACAGATTCAAAATTCAAGAAACTATCACAGACTTCTACCAGAAACTATTTACAAAATATGGTATTACACCTGGAGAACCTGCAATTTTTGCTAAAAACCATGATATTTTTCAGCATAATCCATTCAACATACACAACTGAATTTTTATAAGACAATCTCATATAGTTTAGTTTTTCTAATGCTTTTTGGGGTGCTGAATAAAATTCTGGATTTTGCTATCTCTTATCTAGAATACTAATTTCAGGAAATGCTTAAACCACAAGAAAATTATAGTTTCCTGTTTAAATTTTAAAAAATATTGGCTCTATGACAAAAAAGTTTTTAAAAAAATTTAAGATAAGAAAATTTCATGCTAATTTGGTGTATAAATATTGTTTTATCTATTGGATAGTTTAGGTACTTTACATTAATATATTGTGAAAATCCGACCATGCTCTTAAAAAGTGATTTCATCTTTGATTTTTTGCTTAATATATATTATATTGTAAATAAACAAACTTTACGAAGAATACAATTTTTTTTATTTAAGTAATCATAAATATTATTTAATTTTATAAGTATAGTGGAACTTCGTTTATCCATCCCGAGGGATAAGAGTGAGAAACTGCTGGTAAAGTGAAACAGCCAGTTAATCTAATCTAGAGTAAACATTTTTGTACATAAAATGCTGCTAATTATTACTCTATGGTTCATAATTATGAGAGATAGTTGACCATGGATGACTTGTACGAGGAGAAGATGGTTGGGGGTGCGGTCAAAATGAAACACAAATAAGTTGATGTAACTTAAACTTATTTAATCGTGCCAACGTTTCGGCTAGAGTTTCTAGCCTTCATCAGGGCTAAGAACACAACAAAATAACAACCAATTAATATAGAAAATCAATCATTATTTCATTATAGTTCATTATTTCTGAATTGTTACATATTGAAAAAAAAAATTGTATTGATTTTTCTTTTTAATAGGTTTTGGTATAATGATTCCATAAACTTTATTATTTTTCCTCTATCGTATATGGCTAAGATATGGGCATATGAAATTTTTAATCGCACAACTTTTTTTTTTTCAATATGGTGAATGGAAATGTTGGGTTCCAAGGATCATCCTGGGAAGATTTGCCAAATCTCCAAATAATCACACCAGTCTTGTTCTACAAAAGTTATAGATGATGATCGATTTTCTATTTTTTGATACTACTAATCTCTAAATGTAAAACCTCAACTTTTGGGAAAGAATTCAAATTTTATTTGCTTAGTTGATTACAAAGGTTCTTTTTTGTTAAGAATAAACAAAAAAAATATATATATATTTTTCAAGTTTTTGTGCAATAACTGGTTTTGTAAATTATCTATTACAATTTGAATTACTCAAATCTTATTTAGTTAATAAGTATGTTAAATATGTTAAATTTTAGGTTCTGTAAATATTGTGTTAATTGTTAATTAACATGATTAAAAATAATTATGTATTATTACCTAATTTTTTAAACAATATATGTATATTTTTCATTTTCTTACAGCTCCACATGGCCACACATTGAAGTTAGACTTCCGAGACAAATTTTCATTAGAACCTTCTGATGAATGTAAATTTGATTACTTGGAAATTCGGGATGGAGCTCATGGATATGATCCTCTCATTGGCAGGTATTGTGGTGAGTAAAACATCAACACAAACAGCTGTAAATTGGTCATCAATAATGAAATATTTCAGCTGCTCATTTTTTATTCCATTTTTTACAAACAAAACAAATAGTTAAAAGTAAACAGAACATTGTTGGAAAACATGTATGATGTTCCAGTGAAATGAATAGAACTAGAATAGAAACTTAATTCTAAGATGTAGCATAAATGAACAAAAAGCAACAAACAAAACCCATATAGCTTTCTATCTTGAATGAATGGTGGGGAAGAATTCCCTCAGTGTAGCACCATTCTAGCTCTCTACCTGCCATCCATTCCACTCTTCTATGGGGTCCTCCCATTGCATCTGCTTCCATAAAATTGTGTATCTCACTCATCTTCTGTCACAGTCCCTCCAGTAGTGCTTCCAGCTCCTGCCTCTTCACTTCATATTTAACATCTTAAGAATGAGATCAAGAGGCATCACCCTTGTAGCATCTGGACTACCACATACGATACTTTCCTATACAACTTTGTGATCCATAGCAAAGCTAGTTTCTATATAATGGCTCATCTCCATTTCTTAACCTGTTTCAGATCCATCCTGGGGATGCCTACCTCAAAATACACTAGACCACTCCTTTATAGATGGTAATTGTGGCTGGGTACCTGAGGCCCCAGAATGCACCCCCTAGGCTTAGTCCAGTTAGTGACATGGTCACCCTATTCTTCAAATACCTCAGGTGAAAAGTGGCATGGCCTCTTTATCTCATACGAAGGTATATGACCTCCTCACCTGGTCTAGCTCTTTCTTCTTGTATATCTAGGTTGATAGGATGAGCCTCTTATGAGTATGGTCTGGGATGTGGCCTTACTCAATTTTCTCCTCATGTACCACTCTGAAACAAGACTAATGCACTTATGCATTTGTCTTCTGTCTTACTCTGTTATCCTTGGCCACAATGATAGTCAGATCATCAATGTTGACCATGGCAAGGAACCTCTTTTAATTCTCTCAGCAGTTCATCAAACACTAGTTTCAATTAGGTAGGACCAGGAACTGAGCCCTTTACATCTCTTACCATTTGTTATCTCCTACTTACATCAGCTATTATTCTTTAGAAGCTATTCCTCTTTTTTATTTTAGTTTTATGTAACCTTCTTTTTTTTTTCATTGTGCGATTGAAAATTTCTGATAGAAATCTTAAGTTATATTTTGGCAAATATGGTAAAGCATCTTGGGTCAACAAAATTAAAACAATAATTGATTAAATGATTAAATTGAATTGACATGTTTGTTATTCATACAGTTTCCAATCCCTTTTGAATATTCCTACAGTAATTATATAAATATAAAACTTAACGGTAATTGCCTGTGCATTACAAATAATTATTCAGCTAATATTAAAAACAACTAATGATAATTTGTTTTGTTTAATTTTTTAATGGAAATTTTGAACTTTCCCCACTTTTATTCTAAATTTACAGTTAAAGTTGATTTTAGAAATTGATTAGATTTAATCTAATATTATTGTTTTCACATATCAATTTGGATGTTAGCAACCCGAGGTTTGATGTTACAAACTGTTTACTTTTTTGATAGGTGAGTCTTACCCTCCAGCAATACCATCTACTGCACGGTCATTATGGTTGAGGTTCAGGTCAGATGAAAATATTGAGTACTCTGGCTTCAGGGCTATCTGGGAAGAGGTACCAAAACCAGAATCAGGTAATGGAAGCAGCACTGTTAAAGGTATTTGGAATATCTTTTAGTTTTTTTTGTTCAGTGCCTTTATTTATTTTTTTTATTTTTTTAGTTAAAATATCAACTAGATTGCATATTTTGGCTTTTCCATTAAAGACAATTTATACTTTTTATTAATTGCTGTTGACTTATACTTTGACTATCTAATGTTTGTTTTCTCATCATCATTATGTTTTTCAATTAATGGTTTATTTTCTTTTTTTAAGTTTCTTTAAAATTTTTTTTGGTTTATTTATTTACTTTTACTTGGTTTATTACAGAATAATGTTAATGTAGTCTTATCTAAATAAAATTCACCACACTAACAACATAATTATTTTTATAATATGTGCGTGTTTATGTGTTTGCAATGGAAGTTGTGATTGAGGAAAAAAAAATGTATTATTTTTATATAAAAATGAAGAGAAGATGGTTGGGGATGTGGTTAGTGAAGAACACAAATAAGTAAAATCGTATTTATTAGTGCCAATGTTTTGACCAGTATTTTAAGCCTTCATCAGAGTTAAGAACAAAAAACAAGCTAACCGATGAATAAAAGAATTTTTTTATCTCGTTTTTTATTTTTTTGTTCTTTGACCTGATGAAGGCTTGAAATTCTTGGCGAAATGTTGGCCCTAATAAATAAGCTTTTACTTGTTTGTGTTCTTCACTGACCGCATCATCAACCATTTTCTCATTTATAAATATCCACTGTCTACAATTAACTCATCATTATTTTTATATAAGATTGTTTTATTCTCTCTTTCTGTTAGTGCACTAATATTTAACACTTATGAATTTGATGATATGGATAATGATTTCACAATGGAAAATAGCTCTAGTACCAGATTGTAATGCTGTTCTACCAGTCATTTTTTTGAAGAAAGGTAGAAACTATAGGACCCAAGTCGTGATTGAAACTCACACTGCAACTAGAAACAAGCTTGTCTACAATATTATATATTTATGTTACTATAAACACTGTCCAGAAAACTACTTAAGGATTAGACTCTAGATGAACTGCTGTAAATTTCATCACAATGTTAAGGATTTATTATCTACACCAAGTGCCCTTGCAATCATCAGGTTTTAAGGAATGCATTGGAGAAGAAAGAGAGTGCCTCAAATATTCAGGATTCAACCGATACGTGAGGTGTAAATATAGAAACATTGTTTGGGACCAATCTGCTTTTGACAGAATACAAATATGTACCTTGAATATTAGGGAAATATACTTTCTCAAAATACGAATAATCACTCTTCATGCCACCTACATTGACTTGTAAACTTTTATGATTATATTAAGTGACTAAAAAATTACAGGTAAATGCTCATTACTAGAAAACCTATTGTGACTCAATAAACACATTGCAATTTCAATACATTAAACATAAGGAATCCTATAGCTGTAACTATATAAAATTACAAAATCTTAGACACAGTCATATTATCTAGACACCATTATCCGGGCATCCATGGGCAGTTTAATTTAACGCAGTAAAACTAAAGTTACTTTTCATTTTTCTGAATTCACAGTTCATACCTTGACAAAAATGTTGATATTAACATAGTTGTAAACAAAATAGATCAGATTATAAAGTAGTACAATAATTAGTGAATAATCTTAGATATCAAACTTCCATTATGGGTTATTACTATAGAACGAGATTGAAGTAATTCCTAGGGGTTGAATATTTGATAACTTATAGTGTACTGCGAAGTAAAAATAGTACAGATCTTACTATAGACATCCTAAGTATTTTTTTTTTATTCTTCTAGTATATAGACAATTACAGAAAATAAATGAGAATATTAGAACATTCTAATCTATCAAATATTTTTGACACCTAAATCACCATGAGTGCCTTTAATATCATCTCTCTGGCTATTTTTTGTTTTATGTGCAGCTATCGTTTAATTACTATTGCAATTAAATTCAAAACTTTCTCAATCTGTGAATAACTTGAAACAATTAATTCTACTATATTTTTGTGGTAAGGGCCATTATTTTAATATATTTTTAAAATGCCCATCTAATCCTAACACTATCCTCACCACGTATGCCGATGACACATACGTGCTTGGAGTTAATAATAACCCTTTAATTCCATCCTATATCACAACCCTCGAAGAATGGTGTCAAAATTGGAGGATGAAAATAAATCCCATCAAATCATCTTCACCCTGCATCATAAACCTACCAACTGCTTTACCGTATCCTTTAATATTTAATAATGTTGCTCTTATTTCTGTCGGACAAACCTGCTATTTTTAGTTGAAACAACATTTGTCAATATGTACATTTATTTTAAAAAGAATTTATAATGTAGGAATGAACTCTATTTAAATTTAAATGTAAAAATAAACTCTATTTGAATTTAGATGTAGAATGTATGCTAGGGAATCAAGAGAGAAAAACTACCAAATTGAATAAAGAACTGGAAGTCTTTTTCTTCTGGAGGATGCCTGAGCTTAGGACACCTGAAAAGTATATTATAGTGTAAGACTGTAGGGTAGAGACTTTATTGTGTGCATTGAAGATCATGTAATACAAGCTTCTCTAGTTTTTTTTTGTTTTTTTTTTCCTGACTAAGAAGCACTGCGGCCACAGAGGGCCTATTGTACGCCGTCCCTCCTCTGCTCAAAACAGGTCAATTGCCTTTGCAAATCTGGACGCTGTATAAGGATCCACTGTCTCACAAAGTTTGGGATCCAAGATACGATCCTTACCGAAGATGAGGAATCATGTTCTTGCCACTACATCACATCTGCAAATAATGTGGTTAGCAGTCTCTTCATCCTTCCTGCAAAACCTGCAGATAGGGGACTCTATCAGTCTCATTTTATAGAGATGCATATTTAGCTAACAGTGTCCCGTGCATAGACCTGTCACCCATCTTAAGATACTCCTATCCATATTAAGATGACAGTTACTTCTTTTCGGGCAGGATCCCTTGAGGAACATTTTTGATTGTTCCATTCCTCTGGTATTTCTCCAGAGTAGCCCAGCCTTGCTCTCAGCAATCTTTTTGATGTGCCTCTTCGCATGGCTGAGACTAATCCCACATATGGGGTCAGGTATGAGACGAACATACTCAGATCCTTTCCTTGCTAGGTAGTCCGCTCGCTCATTTCCTCTAATCCCTTTATGTCCAGGCGCCCATTCCACCCACACCTTGTTGGCCAAGGAGAGATAGTTCAGGTTAGCCTTACACTCCACCAATTTGGAGCGGGTTACATATTTATCCAGCCATTTATGCACCTGACTGTCCGTGTAAATCGTAATTAGCCTTTCCTTCATGCCCTCTTTTATTAAATTCTGGGCACAGACATTTATTGCAAACACCTCAGCCTGGAATACTGTAGTGTGTTTTCCTAACGAGATGGATGTGCTTTGATTGAGCGCTGTGTAGTGGTCTCTCTACCAGCTTAGTCTCCCTAATATGTCTGTCCAGGACCTTCTCAAGTGTCTTCATTAAGAAGGATATCAGACAGATAGGTCTGTACGCCTTGGGGTTGTCATAAGAAGCTTTCCCTGGTTTGGGTATATAACACACCTTCGACACTCTCCAGCTACATGGAATGTGACTCAGTGCCAAACTCCCCCTTAGCAAAGCTAAGAGGTATGGTTTCAAGATTGTTAGGCCTTTTTGTAATAAGGCCGGAAAAATTCCATCCATGCCGGCTGATCTAAAGGGCGAGAAGGATTTAATCGCTCACTCAACCTTGCCAGAGTTGACAATCCTATTTTCCATGACCCACATATCTCTACTGCAAGTTTAGCTCTCTATAGTGGGAGTTGTGTCATTTTCTTCCATCAGTACACACCCAGGGAAGCATGAGCGTGCCAGAGCCTCCAGGGTTCCCACCTCAGAGTTGGTGAACCCCCCTTCCATGATAACAGCACCCAACACTCCCCTTTCAGAGTCCCTGGATAGAATCCTGTTGATCCTGAACGTGGAGGGAGCAACATTAACATCATTGCAAAATCTCCTCCTTGCCCCTCTTTTGGTCTTCCTCACAGTCCTATTGTAGTCAGTTTGTGCACTCTTGTAAGTGTCCCAACAGCCTGTTCTTTTGGCTGTGTTGAAGAGTCTCCTCATGAGTCCTCTCAGCCAAGCCAGTTCCTCATTCCACCAGGTTGTATTCCTGTTGGTTTGGATCCTGCATACACTATTATTATCAGTGTAGGATCTTATGATCGCGTCCGTTCGGGACATGTTAAGGCATTTAAGCTGCCAGGTGTTCCAGATTGTTCCTGGACAACTCTTGACCTCTTCCTCGATTTGGGTACAGTAGGAATCCCAAATTCGTCAACTTTGGATTCCAGTACACCGACTCGGTCATGTCACATGTTGTTAAGTCATACCTAATATATTGATGATTTGAGCATGACTCATCATCCGAGACATGCCAGTTCTTAATCATCGGACCTACTTGATGAGTGGCTATAGTTATATCCATGACTTCCGCCCTCACCCTATTGACAAAGGTAGCCTTGCTACCTCTGTTGAGGATCTCTAAGTCATGCCCTAAAAGATACTCTAAAAGAGACTCACCTCTCTGGTTGGTGTTTGTGCTCCCCCAGAGCCAGTGATGGGCGTTGGCATCCATGGAAGCCACTATTTCATCCTTCCCAGGCAGCTCATCCACCATTCTCCTCAAGGCCGCCATTGGTATGGCCTCTTCATAGGGGAGGTAACCAGAGGCAAGTGTCACCTCACTATAGGTTCCCTCTTTGAGGGCCAACTTCGCTGCTGCCACGTCCCTGGAACATAAGTGCCAAAGAGGCAACATTTTGAGTTTACCCTTATACAGGATACAGGTTCTGGCATGCATTGGCACAGAGATAATGCTTTACCCCTGCATGCCCAGTCCACTGATCCTGCATTTAAATAAGTAAGGTTCTTGAGTTAAAATAATATCTATGTCCTTACCCTTAACATACTACTGTAGAACATTGCAAGACCTTCTCAAGTGTCTTCATTAAGAAGGATGTCAGCCAGATATATAACACACCTTCGACACTCTCCAGCTACATGGAATGTGAGTCAGTGCCAAACTCCCCCTTAGCAAAGCTAAGAGGTAT
>NW_027108145.1:101839-109737 GCF_000696795.3 Halyomorpha halys
AGGAGTAGTGGGCCCCCAGCCCCCACCGCGGACGTGTTCCCAACAGCCAGACCTCCAGGATCGCTCTCCACCACCAGTCTTCTAGGTCCACCAAGAGCCCGTCCTCCAGAACCACCTACTGTCAGCCCTCCGGATCCACTGGTAATCAGTCCTCCAGATCCGCTCGCAGCCTGCGCTCCTGATCCACCCATGGTCCACCTTCCTTATTCCCTCGCTCCAGTGTGATGGGCCGCCATCCCACTCATGCCAGCGTGAGAGGTCAAAGTGGCGCTCTCCACATCCATAGGTTCACCAGCCCCTCTCTCTTCTCTTGGTGGAGGTCTCCTCCTGGTGTGTACCTTCACAAAGTCTGTGCTTCCAAGGCCTGTGACTTCCAAAAAGGGTAGGCTGCTTTCCGGGATCTTAAAAACCCCATAAAAGCCAGCCTCCTCTTCCTTAGTGCCGACCAGCTTCCAATTGGGCATCCTAGAGTTTTGGTAGCCAATTCTTCGAAAGAGAATGTCTGCCTCAACTCGTTCACCATAGAAGAAAATTCCCTGAAGAAAAATATGTTTATAATGAACCTTTAAAAAAATGGGATTAAAATATTTGTCTGTAATTTAGTAGCAGTTACCTTTATTAAACATTTGTCTGCATTAGGGTGCAAAGGTTCACTACTGTTTGGTGATTGTGTTCAATTATGATTATAGAAAAGAAAAAATGGAATGAAATTATTTCTTCCAAAAGCTATAATGGTAAATATTGTATGATAAAGATAGTTTCTTAGCTTTTATTATTATTAAAAAGATGTTGGTTGGGAACTGCAGACAAGAAAGAAAGCATACCATTAGTGTAAATTTATTTTTAATGTTAGTCTACATCTAGTTCTAAGCTGCCTTTATCAGGGCAATATAAAACTAGATACAACCATGAAAGTTTATAGTGTAGTACACCACACAATCCATAATCATTTTCCTTTCTTTTATAAACGAGAACTTGGTATGCATTGTTCTTTCCATTTGTCCTTTTAACATATTTGCTTCTAACATTACTCTTCTTCCATTGTTACTGCATTACTGTCTGTGACTTTATCCCCACTTCCTCTGTAACTCTGAACTCAATAGCATGTCTCTAATAATTTTAATTTTATATTTTATGTTTGTATCTGTATCTTTTTTTCTTTTATATTGATAACTTACTTCACAGTGGTGCTAAGTTCAGTTCCACTAACTTTATGAAAAATTAATTGAAAATTTGTAATTCTCCTAAAAGAGATAACCTTTAAATGTATTTTTCATAAAATAAGTGGAAATGTACTTAGCATTACTGTGAAGTAAGCCATCTTCATAATGTCCAAGGTCTGGATTTTTAAGCAATTGGATATTTTGTTTGCATGGTTTTTTTAAACCGCTGATTAAAACCAATTAGTTATCCTTTTTAAATCCAATTATTGTAGTTTTTTTTTTTGTGTTGCTAATTATAAATTTTTAGCATTTTGATAATTTAATTCATGAAGCTTGACCTATTATGTTTTAACTGTTTATTTTACTAGCTATTTTAATTATTTATATATTTCAGTTAATATAAAAAAGATAAAAAAAGTTGTTCGAATTATTTCTGTTTAATGTTTGAATTAATGTCTTCATTCTGAATCTTTTGTTACTGGTAATGGTGGGGGGAACAAGTCCGGCTAGTAGGCCTATTAGTCCTTTTTGTCATCCCCAAGACAACCCAATGGAATGGCTTTTTAATATATCTTATTCCTCTATATCGAACTTTTTTGATTTTCTAATGAAATTCAAAAGGGACTCCTAATCTATAGATGAAGCCTCTTTTCCTGTAATTCTATCAGAGCCTAAAAGACTGTATCTTTACATACATACCACAACCTGCTATGTAATGTAAGGCAGTCTCTGGAGCCTGTCCGCATACGTAGCAGGTTTCATCCTGGACTACTCCACATATCTTAAAATTTCTTTTAAGTCTGCAGTGACCTGTAAGAACTCATATTATTAATAGGAATTCGTTTCTGTTTAGGCCTAGCAGCCACTTAGTTTTAGAAGTAGAGGGTTTAATTATTAAAATCTTGGCCCGTCTCAGCCCTATACAGTCCCTCCACTCCTTACCTGCTTTCTTTCATGTCCAGTCAGGAACTACTTTTCTCTGATGCCTTTTAGAAATGCCTAGAAATGGTTCTGGTCCTATAGGAGGGTGCTCAGCCCCGTTTCTAGCAGGCTGATCAGCTTTTTCAGTACCTGTGATTCCCTTGTGTCCTGGGACCCTCACAGGCTGAAGCTTCTTTAAGCACGCTAATGATTCTAAGGTTAGTTAGTACACTCTCTTACCAAATTAGAGGTGACTCCAAGGCTTGAAGGGCAGCCAAACTATCTGAAAAGATGGTGATGCCAGTCCTATCACAGTTAGTGACTTCAGGGCATAAAGCTGCTGACAAGATGGCAAACACTTCTGCCTGAAAGACAGTCGAGTGCTTGCCTAGGGGGAAACTTAGTTCTATGCCTAATTCTTCAATGTAAACCCCTGCCCCCTTTAGTCCTGTCGAATCCATTCTCGATCCATCAGTGAAACAGGGCAGATACTCTCCTGGGGTTTCCACTAATCCCTGTACCCAATCCTCTAACTTTAGGTGTTGGTAGCTAATCTTTGTGTCTAGAGCGGGTGTTTTATCTACAAATGGTGAGCGGTATTGTAGTATTAGTAACTCGCTTTCCACCACTTTAGCTATTGTCGCGTGACCAGTACCTTCTCCTATTTCTGTCCGCTGTCTATTTTCTTTCATTCTTAGATAGGCTAATACCGCTTCCCCTTCAATCAATAAGTGGAGTGGTATTAGGGAAAGTAGGATTTCCAATGCCTTAGTAGGTGTTGTGCGAAAAGCCCCAGTTATACTGATACAGGCCATCCTTTGGATCTTACTGGCCATTCGCACATGGGAAGCCCTTTGTTGGGCTGTCTTCCACACAATACTTCCATAGTAAATTCTCGGCCTTATTATCGCTGTGTAAATCCAATGCATAACCTTTGGGTTGAAACCCCAGGTGGCAGCACTTATTTTTCTTTTAATTTCTGCTAAATGAGATCCCCAGTTCAGTTTTGCGTCAAGTAATTCCGTAAGTACTTGACTACCTAAGTACCTAATTCCGAGGTATTTGACCTTTTTGTTCAGTTGGAGTTGATTGCCAAAGAAAATCGGGGTTTGAAATATACCCAATTTCCGCTTCCTGGTGAATAGAATCAACTCTGTCTTTGTTGGGTTAACTGAAAGCTTCATTTCAGTACACCATGTCTGTACTACATTACATGCGACTTGCATAAGTTCCACGATGGTGCTCAGACCTTTCTACTTATGAGGATCACTCCATCGTCAGCAAAAGCTTGTGCGAATATCCCAGCATCTTCAAGCCCCAATAGGCTATTCATAACTGGCACCATAGCAACAGTGAGATGCAACTCCTCTGAGGGCATCCTGTTACTGCCTGCGTCTGTAGGATAGTACCGTTTTCCAGAACTACAATTATTCTATTATTGAGAACAAATCTGACCCATCTGATAATCCCATTCGGGGAGAAATGTCTAATAAGGCTTTGCAGACTGCCTCAGGCCTTGTTTTGTCGAATGCCCCTTCTACATCAAAAAGGAGTCCTAAAACGGACTCCTTATATAATAAGGCCTTTTCAATCCTCCCTACCAAGGAGTGCAGTACTGTCACAGTCGATTTTCCCTGGAGGTATGCGTGCTGTCTTGGATGAAGGGGGTTGATTGGCAACACCTTGCTTGTAATGAAAACTGCCACCAACTTTTCCAGGATCTTGAATAGGAAGGCAGATAAACTAATGGGTCGATACGCTTTAGCGACACTATAGTCCTCCTTCCCAATCTTAGGAATGAAAGCTATTAATGATTTCCTCCAAGTCTCTGGTATATATCCTAATGCTAGAGAGGCTGTAAGAAGAGCTCTAATCTGGGGGAGTAGGATATTAAGACCCTCCTTGAGCATGCATGGGAGAATACCGTCCGTTCCTGGGGCCTTATAAGGCTTGAGCTCTTCCACGGCCCACTTAATGGCCCCGTCCATAACGATAGACTCCGCTAATGCCCACTCCTCCTCACTAGCCTCTCTGAAGGAATCCATAGTTGGAGGGTTGTCTATTGTTCTGTGCTGGCATTCTAGAAAGTGTGTCTCCATTAAATGGGACAAGGTTTCCTCTAAGCTGGAGGTCCACTTCCCATCTGGTTTCCTTCGTGCACCTAGTGGCTGTTGACCATTGCTTCCTGATAACTTCCTTAAACGAGAGGCTTCAGGCATGCTTTCTATGTTGCTGCAGAACTTGTGCCAGCCATCTCATTTTTGTCTTCTTAATTATCTTATATACTTATTAGAGGCTGCCCGGTATACAATCTAGTCCATCTCTAACTTTGTTTTATAAGGTTTATTATAGGTTTTTCTTGTGTCTTTTTGTAGTTTAGTCAATTCAGTTGACCACCATCTAACTTTTTTCCAGACTCCCTTTTCAATGGGCAACCCTCCCCATAGGCTGATATAACCATACTTTCAAGTAGGCTAGATTCAATGTCTAGCTGTAATCTGGAAAGTCTTTCCACCGCATAGGGTGAGACACCTTCCAGCCTCTCTGAAAAGACTCCAATCTGTATTTTTCGGGTTTCTCTTCATTGTGGGTAGAGGTTTCTCAGCTATAATCTTAAATGAGATCAACCTATGGTTAGTGTTATGTCTGAGGTAACCCTCCACTCTTTACAATTTTTTAATCCAGCTTGAGGCCAGCATATTATCTAAAACCTCACCCCTAGGTCTTGTAACAAAGGTTGCTTCGCCCCCTCTGTTAAATATTTCTAAATATGTTGAAGCTAAAAATTCCAGCAAGGCTTCGCCTCGCTCGTTGATGTCTGTCCTACCCCACAATAAGTGGTGAGCATTAATATCTCCGCCAATTAAGAGTGGTAAATCTACCTCCCTATTGTGTTGGAGAAGTCTTTTTAAGTATTGATAAGGTGGATCTAAACTATGGGGGTCATCCAATTAGCAATTTAGTCTTATTAATACCAACCGTGATGTTTAGTACCATGGTGTCTTTTGTATTAAGCTGAAGGTCCTTGGAAACCCAGATGCAAGTCCTCGGGTTGTCTTCACATGGGGTTGGGGGGATTATCCTTTCGCGTATACCCCCTAATCCTCTAATTGTCCCCCTATAACAATAAGGTTCTTGAATTAGCATGAGGGTCGATTTGACCCCCAAAAATGACTTGGCTAATTCGGCAGTAGCCGACTTATTGTGCTGAATGTTAATTTGTCTTATCTTGATCATTGGTGTGGCAGATGAGGAGGAATATAGGAAAGGCTAACACCTATTGGCGCTTGCCTTTCCTTTGCTCCTCCTGAGTGGGGTGGCTGCTCTTTGTTGAATAGACCGGCACTCTCCATACGGTCAGTTGAACCAACTCGTACCTCAGCCACCAGTAATTTGCTTCCAACCAGGCGATCATGTTGCTCGGCACCTTAAATATTGCTCTAAGGTGGTCTGGATCGCCTTCTGCACCCACGAACTGCCACTCTGCAGTACCTACCAGGTCCTCGTTCTGGTACTTAAGAAGCTGGACCAAGCTGCCAGGTTTGATCACCTCGGCTCCTAACCCAATAACAATTTTAGTGGGCCATGGTGCCTCAGTGGACCGCCTCACCACAAACCTATGGTCTGTGGGAGGTACCCATTTGAGAAGTCAGTCTCTCGTCTCCTCATTAGAACATGTGAGGAGAAACCATCCTGGATCCGCCTGGAGCCCGGAGTTGTGAAACGCCAGCCATCCCCTCCTTGGATGTGGCTCATTCATCCTCATCTCGATTTTAGATATGAGGAGGTTTCGAATAAGTAGGGCTTCCTCCTGTGTAATGGAGGCATCCTTTTCACTGCCCATAATAACTCCCTGGAGAGCTCCCTGCGCCGCTTCTTTATAAGTCTTGGGTTTTCCTTCCAGCACTTTCCGCAGAGCAGAAGGTCCAGTGACAGGGTCGCTGTTCCTCCTGTTGGACTCTCCTATAGATCTGACCCTCTTCTTGTCCTGCCGGTGGGTGTTGGCAGGTGGGGAGTCTACTGGTCTCTGCCTTTTAGCTCGGAATTGGGGATGGCCCACTCTTGAGATGGGCGCCTTGCTCTCCTCGCGTCAAGAGAGGGCCATGGAAGACATTGCCTCCCCTTTGTCCCCTCCCGAATCGATTCGAGAGCTTTCACTGGTCCGCCCACCCCGGTTACAGCCAAGGGAGAGCGGCCCTTCGGGTGTCCAGAACTTCTACCCAAAGGCAGCCTACTCAAAAAAAAGGAGCCTGGCACCTCCGTCTGATGGCCTCCCTTTTGGCTATCCTTAGTAAGGCCTCCTCCCTCCTTTTCCTCTTTCTATAAAGTTTTCTGTAAGTTTTAGTAAGTTCTTCTGTTTTACTCTGTCTATGTTAGCAGCCTTTGACACCTCTCCTTCCTCTCTGGGCATCATGTTGCTCGGGCCAGCCTTGTTGTACCTTATTGGCTGTAGCCTTCCTTGTTCTGATTCAGTTGACGAGGTCGACTGAAGTAGAATGGACTTATTCACTAGACTAGAGTCCTCTCTTTGGCATAGAATGCTAGGGGAGAGTTGGTGTGGCCGCACCACCCTGTCACGCCTGGGCTTAGCAGCCAACTCACTCCCCTCTTCACAGCTTATAACTTCTTCGGTGAATTCAGTCTCGGAAGACCTCTCTCCATCTACTCTATCACAGCTAGCACTTTAGGCTGCTCTTTATTTATATTATCCATTGTGTTATGAAATAATTGTCTGTAATGTTTCTTGAATGGTGTTAGAATAGGTGTGCAGCCATTCCAGCTCTCAACCCCACCTCACTAAAAAAGCTTGCTCCCTGGAGTGGAGTCCAGTGGCCTCGGAGGACCAACTCCGGAACGTGCAGCAGGGTCCCATCTAGTCACCAACTGGCACTACTACAACATCAGAACTTTTACACTGAGCTGATAGAGCAGCTGCTCCTTCTGGGTTAAGAGGAGCGGGCTCCTGTACTATATCAGTGGCCGGGGGTTGGCATTCCTCGTTTTTCCCCTGTACCCTCTGGACCAACTCTCCCTGGAGGGCTAGTTCAGCAATAGAGAGAGGAGTAAGGGATGGCTGTATAAACCTTTGTGTGTAATGTATTGTGCTAGGTGCAGTAATGTGCTATGCTCCTCCAGTTGCTAACCTGGCCAGGCGTGCACTTCGTCTGGTACTAGGTGTCCGATGGGGGTATAATCCCCTTTAAGTAGCCAAACCTACTTCCCCTCTGGGGCAGCTTCCTAGGAAAGGTAATCTTAGGGTGTGTACTGTTAATGACCTTGGTGTTATTGTGTGCTGTTATAGTGCACTGTGTGAGTGTCAGAGTTTGTGTCCCCCAACCTGGAGGGCCAGTGGCTGATTGCGGTACAATGACCAGGATGGATGATGGAGCCGCCAACTCCCTACGCCTAAAACCTTTTGTTAGCATATTAGTGTATTTTAGATATCTTAGTGTATATTTTGAAGATTTTTAGTTCCACATTTTATGTATTTTGACTGCATATTTTACAGGTCTTTATTGTATATTATATGGCATATTTTTTTTACTCCATAAAAATCCGGTCCTTGCTTATGACATTTATCTATCTACATTATTTTTACTTTGTATTCTTTTGGTTTTTATAACTTCTGTATTTTTACTTTTGCCTACATATTTTTATGTGTTCTACTATTTCTTTATTATTATTTCAATTTTTATTTTTCATGATTTATATATCATAATCTTAGTATATTTTCATATTTCATGTTATTACAATTTTTTATGTACTTTATTCTATTGTTCCGTATTCTGTTATATATTTCCTGTTATACATATA
>NW_027108145.1:110078-110918 GCF_000696795.3 Halyomorpha halys
TCCTATATAAAAGATAGCTTGGGGTGAAATTAAAAAACTTAAATATTAATAGAGATAATAGAATTTTATTTAAATTTTATAATATAAAAGACTCTTAATCTCAGGGTGGGTTTCTAGGCAATCAGAAACAGACATTTTTACTATTAACACTATAACTTAATTACTAGACATTTTACTAATACAATTAATTCCATTTAGAAACAAGACTAACCAATTACACAGCTTCCCCTGATAATTGTTGATCTCTTTTTCTCGATGATGCTATCTCCAACCCCTAACAATGGCTTCCAGTCCTTCCAAAAAGCTATGTCTCTCTCACAACAATGGCTTCCAATCTTTCCCGCTTCCAGCCGACGGACGTCCTCTCACCAGGCAATCCAAACTCAGAGTCCCCTATTCTTCTTGGTTGTCTTCCTTTTTCACACTCTCCACTCTTGCTGGACAGAAATTGTGAGGATCTCCTCATCCTGCAAACATCATTTCTCATGCGCGCCAAAACAACGAATGCTCACCAAAACCAAAACCTGTCTCGATGTTGCATGTAAACATCGATTGTCACACAACAGTTAGGGATTTTTGCAAATGATTTACTTTCCAAATATTATTCTTTAACACTATTCCTCGACTTCTATTTTTTCTTAAATTTACTGTATTTTCAATTATGATGGGAAGAGTTAAAATAGTTTTTATATTATCAAATATTTGAATCTGCTCAACATGGCCTTGATTCCATGGACTTTTTGAAGGATACGTACCGCCATCTTGGTTTTGTTTTGAATCACGAATTCATTATGGACAATGAATATTGGTTAGCTTGCTTTTTGGATTAACAAAACAAAT
>NW_027108145.1:111001-165650 GCF_000696795.3 Halyomorpha halys
TAAAATCATGGTATTTATCCTTATTATTATTTTATTAAAGACATACAGCTTATAGTATATATATATATAAGTTACAGCCTTAGTCAGCTGTTATTTTGACGTCAGGTGATCGAGTAGTTCAGCTGATTGAAGATGTATATATAGAGGTTACCGAACACAATAAAAGATCAGTCTTTGAGTTTGAGAAATGGCAGAATATCTCGTTCCACTCAACAACCTACTCAAGAAAGGTAAGAAGATGGTCGTCTCCTAGATGATGGAGGAAGACAATATCAGACAGACAGTGCATGGGAAGGTTGCAGCAAGAGCTGGTACTCGCTTTTCCAGATTTTAATCGGCAGTTCACAATAACCACAGATACGAGTGAGTATGTGCATACTAATAAAGACCAGTGTTGTCTCAGGAGGGCTAGGAGGAGAGCGCCCAGTGGTGTACGCCAGCAGGCGCCTTAAGGAGACAGAAAGTAGATACAGCGCAATGGAACGAGAACTCCTGGGATCATTCTTGGAGTTTATTTCAATCTTTTTATTTCCCACTCCTTTCTGTCCTATTATTTTTAGTTTTCACTTCAGTAAAAGATAACTTATATATATATTCTTTATTGATTTTTTTTTACTTTCATGGTGGTATCTTGCTTTTGTTTATTCCTGATGAAAGCCATAAAATTGGGCCATCTTAAAGGTAAGTTTATTCTAATTGTATGTTTTGTTTCTCGACTGCACCACTCTCACCTGCCAACTATCCCTTTAATCACATCTACAGTCGATTATATCTCTACTATTATAGTTTATTTAATGTTTCAGTTATAGTAATTAAGTTAATAGTAATAAATAATGCTATATTTAATAGATATCTTAGTTTCTTATGTCATTCTAACCATTTTTGACATAAAATCTGATTTGATTGGCTTATAGAGACAGAGATTCCAGATCTTCCTGTGTGTATTCATAGATTGTCGTCTCCTGATCAAGGGTTTTTGAATCGCAGCGATATTGACACTCAATTTTTTGATCATGCTACAATGTATAATACCAAATTAGAATGTATGTGGATTATTGAAGTAAAAAAGGACTGGAAGGTAATGATCAATTTATTTATTTGCTATTATTTAAAATTTATTCCATATTCTTTCATATAATTTTAACTATAATAAATTATTGGATTTATTATGATTAGAGACCATATTTTCATGCAGTAAAAAATAAAAAACATATGGTAAAAAGTCCAAAACATGCAAAATGGTGCAGTAAATACCCAAAATGTGTATAAAACACTCAAATACAGCAAAAATCAACTTTATTGTGTAATTATTAATATGTACATTGAGACATGCTTATCTAACATTGTTTTAATCTAAGTAAACTCACTAAATAATTAACACATTTGTGCAAATATACACAAAAAAAAATTAACTGCTTTGGTAAAAAATCTTAAATTTGGTCCACAATTTTGTAAATTAAGTAGAAGCCAACTATTTATTATTATTTTTTCATGAATATAATTTAAGCTTAATTTTTTATTCTTAAAATTTACTGAGGGTGAATAATGGTTAGCAGCAGGGCATCAATGATCTCCACTGTTCCACAAATCCAATTTACTTAAAACATTAGGTTATAGTTATAATATAGGAGGACCTAACAGATTGCACACATCTGTGGGTTAATTCTCAAATTTATCATCTGTATATATGTATATATTTTCATATACATGATAATTGAGCATATATGAATCCTTTTGTAATACCAAAAATTTATTGTGATGACCAAAAAATACCTTTCTTAAAGATGTATCCTTTTATAAAACTTAAGGTTCTTACCTCGCACTGAATCAGATTAAATGTGGATTATCTCTCTAGGAAGTCTGGTGAGTCAATTCTTTTAAAATTTTTTGAGGTTAATCACTTCCATCATTTGAATGAATTATTATTTATTTATTCATGACGTACAACGTTTTGGGACCACTGTCCCATATTCATGCACTATAAAAACCTATAACAATAATAAAACCAACATAACACCAATCTTCATCCTTATATATTTTAATTTATACAATAATAATCACCTCATGATTTCTTGTGATGGAAGTGATTAACCTCAAAAAATTTTAAAACAGATTAAATGTATATTATGGAATTATTAATCTCTAAAGTAATATAAATACTAGATAGATATATTATCTAAAATTAAATTGCTAACATACTGCCAAATGAAAAAACACTAACTTATTTACTAAGCAAATTATTCCATATCATATTCTATATCACTTGTTTGAATTCTTAAATAACATTACTTTTTTCAAAACAACCTTCATGTCTTACACATAAAATAATAATGAGGATTAGAATAAATATATATTTAATGAAATGAATATTATAGGTCTTGAATTGTTTACTCACAGACTCACTGCACTAAACTGTAATCATAAACAAAAACACATCATCAAAGAAGCTCAGCAAAATTCACAAAGTTTTAACTAATATCCTTTCTTTCCTTTCATCTTCATTTTTATTAAAGAAAATTAAAAAAAGCCAGAGGTGTTGTGTCAGTTTTCTTAAAAAAATTTTCACATAGGGTTGTTTGTGCTGAGGCATTGGGTTGTATGAGTAGCGGTATTAGAGTGTCTGTTGGGGCATTGGTCTACATGAGCAGAGGTTTAATGGGGGTTGTCAAACTCCAAATCTCGACAGCTACTTAACCTCTTAAATGGTTCATCACTTATCTTTCAGGATGGTTGCATAAATTTGTTCAACATTTTTGGTTTGGGATATGGGAAACTACCAGAGCTAAGTCCGTTATCAATTGATATTTCACCTCTATTGCAATCGAAAAACACTAAAAAACTTGAGTTTTCCAAATAGTTTCATCCTCATAGGATGTTTTTAAAACTTTGCACACCAACTTGGGAACATTAGTTGTGTATGTCCCTAGTGACAGAATGTGGTACTACGAAAAACTTAGCCAACCGCATCAGTATCTATACTGTAATGAATTTAAGATATACTAAATATTCCTGCTAATTACAACTGTATGATTGATATAATTGTATTATATTCATTTGTGATAAATTCTGTGGAAATCCAATAAAAATACTAACAGTTTGAACAAGATTATTATTTAAAGAAAAAGTAGTTTCTACAAACGGACTATCTTGTAAAGATAAAATAAAAAATAAAAAAATCATTTCCATTGTTATTTTTCTTTTAGATTCAGCTGCAGTTTCTCAAGTTCCAGTTAGCTGTTCCAAATGAATGTACTTCCAATTTCATTGATGTCTTTCCTGGCTCCACTCAACCCGACCACCGCCTCAATAACTTTTGTGGTTAGTCTATAGATTAATATATTCATTACTTTTTTCTCTCATTGATTGATGTGTGTTCGTATTATTCTTTTGTATAAAGTAAAACAATACTATCAAATATGTGGTACAGATAGCAGTTAAATTGAAACTTATTCATTTATTTACTTATCATATAATAACCTCATTAGACCATAAGATGAGCTTTTATAATTTATTTAAATATATTTTGTTTTGGTCTCCTACAAAGATCTTTATTTCACATCTAGCCTATTTTTTTCATTAGCAGTATAGTATAGTAGTGTTCAAATAAAATAACTATTTGATACAGTTGATTTATTTTATCATCCCATCTTTAATGATAGAAAATATAAATTATTAGATAAAAAATTTAAAAAATCATAATCAGGTTGTCACTCGAATGTTCCATTCAAAGTCTTTATCCTCTCTAATAGCAGTTAGTGTGATACCCTGAACCGAATGCTTTTACTATTAATCTTCAGCTGAAAAGTAATGTTTATGAACATTTTTATGTAGTATAACTCCCAAAATCACACATTAACACTCCTTTGTTTATATCAAGTTAAGTAACTGTTCTTTTCATGGAACTAAATGTAAATAATTTCTGGTAAATATATTAATTTGCTATAAGGAAGATTAGTTACATATTAATTTTGAAAAAAAAAAAAATGTGGCAGTATTGAGACTGTCCCAGTTTCCTACAAAAATCAGGAATAAAAACATTTCTATGTTTTATGCTTATAACTCGATGACTAAATATTTTTCAAAGATGAACACCATATACAAAATTAAAGTTGATAAAATTTACTTGGAAGTGTGTATATTAATTTTTGGCCAATCTGTGATGCCGCTTAAGTGCTCTTAAAAAGATCACTTTTTGGTCCTCACTGTAAAAAACTTCTTTAACTAAACTAAGAAACTCTCAGGCTAGATATATCTAACATTTGTATAATAGTCGGTGTCATATAACTTTGATATTTGGGAACAATCAGATACAAGGAATTTTTTTTTTAATAGAGAATCAACAAATAATATTTTTTTAAGTTTGCTTTAGTGATGAAATTTTAACATTTTGTAGGAAACTTTAATTTGGTGATTTCAATGTTTTTTATTATTCTAAATTTGGTATATAAAATGTTTTACCTTTAAATCTTCAGCTGACATGTTGCCTAACAGTATGATTTCTCACCATTACAGATGATATTGGAAATATTAAATTGAATATGTTGTAATGGTGCAGGTTCTATAGCTGAGACTGTCGTATCACCAGGCAACATTCTGCAGGTGAGGTTTGTAGCAGAAAAACCTGAAGGCTTTCCTTCGAACTTTGAAGCGATGTACACTGCATTCAGGGACAAGGTCAAGTCGGCAGAACCAACAGGTGTGTGCAATCTCTCTATTGTATCTAAAGCTATTTCCACCTTTATCCTTCAATATGTTCTTTCAGTATACAGGATCTAGTTGTATTATCTCGATCATTTATGATACCTAACTTCTTGCTTATTTAATAGATGTTAATTAAATTTTAAATTAGTATACATTTTAATACTTCTTTATTGATTTTTCATTTCTAATTGAAATTTTGATGGCTTATTTTTCAGCCAATAAAAAATATGCTGACTGTTTCTTGTGGAATAGGTAGTCCATTGGAATGTTTAAATCCATTGTAAATTCTTGAGAACATCCAATATTTGTTTTTTTTATAATATTTATCGAAATACTTGCGATTCTTGAATTCAAAAATCAAAGTCTTCCATATCTATCAAGTTTATCACACTTTTCACAAACTTATTATTATTATTATTTTTTAGCGTTTGAACCTGTATTTATTAGTAGTTTTTTTTAAAAGGATGTATATTATGTTTAAATTTCAACTTTTTTTAACAAATGCCATGTATTTTTTTTTAAGATTGTGAAGAAGATGAATTTGACTGTGAAGATGCCACCTGTATTCCTAAGAATTTAAAATGCAATGGTCGAGTTAATTGCAGATTTAGAACTGATGAAGATCCTGGAAGATGTCACGTGAGCTATCTAACATAATACTTATACAGTATTCACAATTCTAGTTAACTATCTTCCAATCTTTATATTTTTCACTCAAATGGTTTATTTTTTCTATGTAAATTACAGAACTTATAGATGAATATATTTAAGCATATATCTTATTTTAATCAGAATTTATAGAAAATGTTGTTTATTGGAGCAACAGACTGTGGAGGTCCTAGGCCTCGTGCGATGTACTACGTATAAATACATCGCGCGTTTCTTGACATGTTTTCCATAGGGTGGGCCCGTCACTCCCACGCCTATTTTTGTTAGTGCCACCCATTGGCTGATGGGCCTCACAATTGCCCGGGGATAGATTGTGAGTGAGTATTGAATAATTTTTATGCTTGAAAAAATCCCAAATAGGGCCAGGCTCGAACTCGCAATCTATGAGCTGGCAGACAGGCGCGTTACCACGCTGCTATCATCACCCCACAGAAAATATTATAAGACTTATTTTTAATCTGATTTAGATTTAACAGCACATCAAGAACTTGTCTAATACTTTCCCCTAATATCAACTTGTTTCTTTATTTTTTTTTACTAATTTCCAAATATAAATAACATTATAAATTTAATTAATGTATACATTTTTGAAGGTTCATATGAATATTTCGTTTTAACCATCCATTTCAAGACCCAACTCCTTACTGGCTCATCAATGTTGTATTTGATTTAATAGTTTCTGCATTGTCACCTAGCAGTACCAAATCCTTTACATTCCTGAGCGAACAGTATTTGACTTTCTAGGGTTAAACTTTTTACCTGTACGAGTTACCTTATGAGACTAGAGATAGAGGATTGTCCACTTTTTTTCTGTTATTTGTTGTAAGGGAAATATTTGGTCTATAGTTCATCGATCTTGTTTAAAACCATTTTGATAGTCTCTGATAATTTCCTTAGCGTATTTCATAATTCAACTAGTTAGGGTTAGCCCATTGGTGCGAACACCATCTCACAGATTATTGGTGTAAATAATCTCTTTGAAGGAGATTATCTGGCCATGTGTGCTTCAATTGATTCCCAGTGGTGAGAGAATTTCATAATTATAAAACATCTGTTTTTTGAAATAATTTAATTTTGAATGAGAAAGACAAGCAGAAATCAACAGCTCTAA
Organism: Halyomorpha halys; assembly: GCF_000696795.3. Classification (NCBI taxonomy): domain Eukaryota; kingdom Metazoa; phylum Arthropoda; class Insecta; order Hemiptera; family Pentatomidae; genus Halyomorpha; species Halyomorpha halys. Next base: position 117,483 of record NW_027108145.1, read on the forward strand.
TTCAGTTAAAATAGTAATAATAATAGGGTGGGATATAACTCACAGTAAAACATATATTCTATGGGATAATAAGTAAGTTTTCCCCTTTTTTCATTTTTGTTTTCTCATTTCTTCTTCTTTAGCATATCAAAACATAAAAAATTCTTTCTCTCTCTCCCTTCCTCAATGCATAAAGATAAATACCTAAGACGCCGATTTTAGTGATTTTAGACGCTTCAAAGTCTTAGAAATTTAGTACCATCCTATGAGACGGATTGTTCCTTTAGATGGTGTAGAACAGTCATGTTCACACCAACAAGTTAAAGTAAATATTTTGTAACATATTGTATGAAGTGAGATTCCTCAAAAATGGTTACTTCCTGATAAATTCTTACTATTCATTAGAAATTTTTAACTTTCTGATAATGATTGACAGCTTTAAAATGAATGACTACTAAAACTGTATTATTTGGGAAAATGAAGTATGTAGAGATTAATCATGTTGTCTAACAGGACAGTGAAATAAACTCTTGGTTGAAGTATGAAATAATATATAGAGAATGATATTGTTATAATCCATTACTGTGTCAATTATTACTTTCTTATTGAATTGATTTCAACTTCCATATATTCTTTTAATTTACTCTATTTTTTAAATTTTTATATCATTCTCTGTATGTCATCTTATACTCCTTTTATATTCTAGAATGTTTTGTATCTTGTTTATTTAGACCCGATGAACACTTGTAGTATGGGTCGAAACATTGGCTTTTAATTAATAGATTTTTTTTTTACTATATTGGGTCCATTTCTGACTCTTATAGAAAACATCTTACCTTTACTCCTATACGATAAACTAAACTGAACTCCAATATAACTGAAGTTGCTCTTTAAAATATGGATTCATGTGCTTGGATTGTAAAAGATTAGATAGGAAACTAAGGTTAACAAGCCTTTTGTATGAAGTTAGCTATTGATTTTTTTTTTACTAATCATAGTATACTAACTATTCCACGAGACCTCCTGGCCACTGTATGGTACATTTCCCACCCCACCCTCATCCCAGTGGTACAAACCCCCCCAAAAATAGAAGTACCTAAATGCATACCCCCTCCACACTTGTCTGATATTTTTGTCTGAGAACTGGTATATAACCCATCTTACATTACAAATTGCAGTTAGCATCTTACTTGAAAGTAAAGTGCATTTTTCTCCTAAATTCTCAATTACTGTAGGAAGGCATTTAAATTTTTGTTTTCATAACCCTATTAGTGAAGTCTAGCTATTACATTTCAAAAGCTGCTATTTCTATTCTAAATGGGTAAAATCTTAATTACTTTGGGTGAATTTAGAATAAATGATAGAGTTTCTTTCACTTGTCTGAAGGTCTTGAAATCGGCTTTAGGAAATATTTGTTTATTTTAAAAATCACTTTTAAAGAACATTATTTTTAATTTTAACATTAGTATAATAAACTTGAAAAATGTAAAGAGCTCCTTTCTATGTCAGTGATATAAAGAACTAGTTTTCTCTTAAACAAAATATAAACAAAGATCCATAGTTTACCGATCCTTGAACTAGATAAGTGGAAGTTACTTAATATTATAAGTAATTGATGGTAGTCAAAATTACAATTTTCCTTTATTAACATTATATTAATTATATAATAAAAAATCTGATAATAGCAGTAATCATCTAAGTCTTAGTTATTATGCCTCATCAGCCTACTCTAGCTGCTGTAACCCTGAAGCTGGCCTATAAAATTAGGCAAAATGTTGTGTGATATGAAAAAGGAAACAACAAACAATTACTTGTTGCAGTTTCATATGTTAATCAATAATCACAAATTTAGGACCTATTGGAGATTTAAAGCTACAATGGTTTGCTTAAATGTTAAACTTAGGAGAATTGATTATTTACATTTATCATGACTTGTTCTACAAATTTTCTTCCAACAGCATTAAACTTTCATCAAAGTTTTTGGTCAGAATTTTTAATTCTACCACCAACTGATGACTGATTTCTTATTTATTTTTGTGCTTAGTAGGGCATTAGTGTTTTTTAAAATTATAAATAAGTCTAATTTTCTAAAGAAGGTCGGCTATATAAAAAGTTATTTATTATTACTGGTCCAAAGAATAGTGTATAATTGGTATCAATAAATAACTTATTAGACCGTTAATTGGAAAGCTTAGGACTAGCAACTCTACCTGCTGGTAGAACAAGTTAGAAGGTCTTATCTTTCTCTGGATGCCTAAACTGGACCACCAAGGTTTCTTTAGTTTGATTAATAACAAATTACTAATATATCCCATGAATAAATACCTGAAAATATCTGCAAAAAATTACTAAGGATCTAGCTTTTAGATAACAAATATCACTGCCCTGATCAGGGGAAGTTATATTGAATTTTAAATTAAAAAAAGAGTCAGTTCTTAACTTATAATTGTTCAGACTTAGGATGAAGAAAAAAAACAAATCAATTTTTTTGTTTATGTCATCAGTTGCATGCTCCTGATGTAAAACAAAATTATTTATTTTTATTTGTTTAAAATCCAGATGATGCAATAGATAACATCAGCTTGTGACTAGTTACATTTAACTATATGTGGCTAGTTACATTTGAGGTTATTAAAAAGGAAATAATTGTTCGATGTTAATTTGGAGTTGTAAAAATAAATTTTGGAACTATTAGTGTGTGTATTGTATTACAGGCTAAGGAGGGGGTCGTGGCTATGATGCTCAGTACAGATCACATGATAATCATTCTAATAGTATTCTTCCTCATCTTGACTGGAATGTGTTGTGCCTTCCTCTACAACTGTTTCACCAAGCTCATTAGAGATCATCGTATAATCCAGGTTTATATTGTTATCAATCTTCAAATTATGAGTCCACCCAGTTAAACATCTTTAAGTATACTTTGATTTATTAACTTTCCTAGTATATATATTATATATATACTTTTTAAGTCCCATGAGCTAAGACCTAACAAGCTCATTGCACCAACTTGCTCCTATTGTTAATTATTATTTAAATGTTGAGTTTCATATTTTGTGCCAGCAATTGTATCTCTTAAATGTTTTAAATAAAAAAATTTGATTATCATTTTGTATGATAAAATTATATTCTAAATTTTACATTATAATTAAAATACCTATGACATGCCAGATTAATGGTGCTTGTGAGGCTTGAGTTGATCTGCCAAGTATAGTTTAGAGATCGTCTGATTGAATGCATAAATGTATTTTTTATATTTCTCCATTAAAAATTAGTTTCATTTCATATCTTATGAAACTACTATTATTTACTGGAATAATTGTACTTTATTTAATTTTAAATATAATTTTTCTAGTTATTTTGCATTAAGGAAATTAGTTTCTCTGAATTGATGGTGTTCTGATGTAGGAACAGATGAGGGCATCAAGGGAAATGGGATTAGACTCACCTGCTTTGTGGAAAACACGTGCTGATTCTCCAGAGACACGTGAGTCTGAATGTCAAACTCGGGAATCAGTGTTCTCAGAACTGGGTTCTTTACGACCGGCTTCTGTAGAATCTACCAAGTCAGCACCAGATGTTATCATATCCCATTAAACATAGAATTTAGTGTTATATGTTTTTAATTTATCATCTTGTCAAATAAAACTATATTTATTTATATTTTTAATAGAATTATTCTACTCTAGTCATTATGTGCCATTTTAATTGACAATTTAGATAGTGTTTGTAATTAAAGTTGTATAGTCATTTATGAGATTCATAATTATGTTGAAAAGGAGGATTTCAGCATTTCATTTTTTTATTATTATTTTTTTTTTTGAGAAAAGAATAACAATAAGTATTTCATAAATAGTAATAATTGTAATAATCAAGTTTGTATTTCTATAAAATTTCCCTGAGGACCATATAATTTTGATCATTGAGAAGCCTAATGATAGATTAATTCTGTTATTCCGTTATTCATTTTAGTTGTAAAGAAGACACTAAATATTTTAATTAGCATTATCAGAATTTTTGCTGGCATCTATTTCTATTAATTCTTACTTTTTTGTTTATTAAATTATATTTGTATTATTAGTATACATGATCGAGTGTATGTTATTTGTTTTGTTATGTTGTTAGTATTGTCATTCCTAAATATTTAATGTTCTTTTTTTTTATCGTTCCTTCTACCTCTTTAAATAAATATTTATGAATCAAATATGCAATGTTATTTTTCAGGTCTTTGTTTTATTCAGAATTTTTTCTCAATCAAAGCATATCTTCTAATCTCTCTCATAACACTAAGGAACCTCTCATAAATGCATTCAATTAAAACAAAATCAATATTTATCATGTCTTTGTATTATTAATAGTCAATTGGAGATTCTATATTTTTATGACATTTATTTATATTATAAGTATTGTTATTAATTTAGTTTATTATGAATTTTTTTATCAGTTACATTTGTTAATTTTAGATATAGTTTTGAGAAAAATATTTATATAATAATTTGTCTTTTCATTGCTAAGGGACATCTGATAGTTGCAATTTCATTTCATTTTAATTTAATTTGATATCTTTCAACAGACCCAGTTTTATTAACTGATGGATATTAATTGATTGAAATTGTTACAGTAATGCCGGTACGAAAAGTATAAATCTTTTCTTTTTTTTGATATTATGCAACATCTTTATATTTATCCTTTGTTATCATTATTGCTCTAAATGTTATCAACCCCCATTTCTTAATGTTTAAGGTAACTGAAGGCAGTAGTATTCAGTCAACAGTCCTTTGCATGATGAGACTTATTAAATTATACCAAGTGCATGGTTTTAAACGTATTTAATTGTATGTTATACCAAAATTAAAAATATTTCTCTCAAGCAGGTTGATTTTGTTCAATAAATAATTTTTAATGCTTCCTTAAATTTAAGATTTTCAATGTGTTTTAGTATAATTATGGTGTTTACTCTAAAAATATTTTTGTTAATTTTTCATGATTACTTCAACAGAAAAAATTAATCTTATTTGAATCAGGATTAATGTACTAATTTTTCAAGCGTATAAAATATATTTAATTCAAGTTTAGTATATTTAATTGATTTATTTATGAACAGTATCAATTTTTAATATTTCCTTTATGTTTAGATCATTGTTAAATTTATTTCATAAGTTATTTAGAGTGATTGGTTATTGAATGTTTTGAACACGATTAATTTAAAAGGATTTATTCAGATAGTTACACTTGAAAGTTTATGTCTTTCTACTGTTATAGTATTTGAACAATTTTAATAAACAAATAAAAGTATATTAATGCATGATTTATGTCATCACTGTTATTTACTTGTTGTTTGATAGGATTATAGCATTGTTTGTTTGTTTTAGAAATAATTTTGAAAGCTTTGCTATTTTATATTTACTGTTCCTTCCGAAATTCAAATATCCTATCAATCAGCAAATTAAATCAGATTTGGAATTTTGGATAACTAATTATTCAAACATCGTGAAATTCATTTTGTATTTAAACTAATATTGATGCATATATTTTCCTCGAGTTCATTTTATCTGTGATCACTTGTACCACAAATAGTTTGTAATATTTATGGAGAGGTCAAATAATTTCAGCAGTCTGGTTTGTTCTTGCATTTTTACTACTTTTTTTGGATTTGTTATTTACATATATTTATAAAGTTACTGTTGGTTTTGTTTCACTAGTATTTATGACACTAGTATTTCAGATAGTTTTTGAATTTGTCTGATAATGAAGCCATGCTTGTCAGATCTGCCTGTTTTATTTTATTCTTGTCTTTTCATCCCCTCCTTTGTCTGACTCTTCTTTATACATCTATCTGTCGATTCATTATATTCACAACATGATGGTTTCAGTATTTTCATTTATTCTGTTTGCCCTTTCTAGCTGTTGGACTTCAAGATTATAACAATGTTTCCCTCCTAAAACTTTATTTTTCTTGATAAAATCGAATCCTGCATTCTCCATTACAATTAGATAGAAATAATCTTGGGATCGTTTCACCATTTGTCTGGAATATTCGTTTCAAAAATGTATGTCAGTCATAGACATGATCTGTGCTAACATTTTCAGTTTAGTCACTTCAGTTATGTAATTTTATTTTTATTAATTTCACTTTACCACAATGAGCTATATTATCTCTCAATGTATATTTAGCTATTGCATTGATCACTTTACTTTAATTTTTGTTGGTACTTGCTCCAAGAGAATGTAAACTTTCAAAATTGTATTTAAAATAATTTTTTAAATAAATTTATCATTAAAAGTCAAGATAATTCTGTTCTCCTTGCTTGTTACTCTAATAACTTTTTCTTTTACCATTTCTACATTCTCCTTTCATTGCCTCAACTCTTCCTAGGAACTCCTAAAATATTTTAAAATTGCTCATTACAAGTATTACAGTATGTCATCTGCTGTGATTCTTTTTAGTCCCTTCAATGATTATGTCCTTTGTATCTAATAATTTTTTTATTGTTTTGTGTCATATTAAACAGCTTACAATGTGTCACCTGTTTCTATTTTAATTGCGATTTGTTTACTTGTTTGCACCTTAATATTAATATCCTCTTGAAGACCTGTGAGATTGATTTTTGGAAAGATCATTGCTAATCTTTTAGTTAGCTTTGTCAGCTACCTAACCAGAAATCATTATATTGAAGGGAAATCAACCAGGTCCAAGTCATTAGCAAATCCCAGCATCTATACCAGGCTATCAATGATTGTTCCAGAGGTTTGTATTCCAGAATCCCTAATTACTTTTTCGATGACCAGATTAAACAATAGACATGCTAGGCCATTGCCCTTCCTCACCCCCCTCCTGGACTCAAATTCTTGTGAGAGGTCTCCCTAAATCCGAACTGAGCATTTCACCTCATCCATTGTGATTCTTATTAGGCACACTAGTTTGGGTGGGATCCCAAGATCGTTCAGTGCTTCATATTGCTTGGGCCTTTTAATGCTGTCGTAGGCACTCTTGAGATCGACAAACAAATGGTGTGTTGTCATCCTGTACTCCATGAATTTCTCTAGAATAGTCCTCAGGCTGAAAATCTGGTTGACTGTCGATCTTCCTCCCCTGAAATCCGCCTGGTATCTTCCTACTTCCCTTTCAGCAAATGGGTGTAGCTTCAAGTAAAGAAGGCTGGAAAAAACCTTGTAGGCACACTGGAGAAGGGTTATCCCATGGTAGTTGATACACTCCAGAATATCGCCCCTCTTATGAAGCGGAGTTATTATGCCCATCTTCCATTCCTCCAGGTCCCTTTCCTTGATCCAAATGAATAGGATAATATTATACAGACCTTTATGAAGTTCTTCACTGCTACACCTGAGAAGCTCAGCCGTTATTCTATCTTCCCCTGGTGCTTTATTGATATCGAGGTGACTGAGGGCATCCACTACATCATCAAATGTTGGTGGATCAGGGGGAAGCAAATTGTCCTGCATGTCATGAGCTTCTAAAGTCTCCGGCTCTTCGACACCTTCGTTTAGGAGAGTGCTGAAATATTGCGATCATCTATTGAGAATTTCTTCCTTTCTGGACAGTAGTGAGTCGTCTTCTTTCCTACAGGCCTTAATTCTTGGCTTAAATGGCGCCCTGCTCTCATTTATTTTCTTGTAGAAGGCTCTGGTCTCATTACCATCTCTATGGGTTTACATTCTTTCACACTGCTTTCTCTCCCATTTCCTTTTCTTCCTCCGATGGACCCTTCTCCTGCCTTCTTTTGTTTTTACTCCTCTGAAGCTAGGAGCTTTTTAGCCTTGTGTGCCTCTTCTGAATCATGTTTGTGTAGGCCCAATGAATCATCAATGATATGATAAATTTTAATTCTTTTGTGCAGCGGTTCCCAAACTTTGTTTACCATTGCACCCTTGCTAGACTAAAAAAATTTTGTGGCACAGTTGTCTTTAAAGTGGTTCAATATGTAGGAAAAGAAGAAAAAACACTGTAAATTATTAAATGGTGAACATTTACTAAAACACAAAATATCAAAGGCAAAATTTTAATAGATAGCTCAACCCACTATTTATTTATTCCTAAGCATATATTTGATGAAATTTTATCAGATGGGTATATTAACATACACATACACAGTCACACACATGTATATATTTCTAAAAAACTCAAGAATTAACTAAGAAGTATTTAATGTGATATAATGTAGTATTTTGAGAAAGTGGCATTCTCTTGCAGCACCCTTAGGTGCTGGGACCACACTGTGCTGTATTTTTTTTTTTTCATATTGAAAACAAGTTCTGATGAGATAGTCATTTCTTGCCTTTATCTTGAAATGATTTTTCATTTTTATTCTTCTCATGAATAGTGTACTTTCTTCTTTTCTAATCAAAGAATACTGTCCTTGTTTACCTCTGTATACTATCATTTTTTTATGTTGATGTGTTATGTATGCGAAGTGATCAAATACTTGATGTTAAGAATAATTAACATTTTTATTCTCTTGTAAAATTGTCCTGTTTAATTTTTCTTTTTTTTGTATATACTATTACGAACGTGAGTATGATTTTAGGGTATCTTTAATGAGGTAAAGAACAGGAATAATATGCTTTGTTTAACTTCGAACTATAATACATTCTAGTTTGTTAAGTAGTCCACCTACTGTTGATTTGTTGTAAGTTGTTAATTGTTTAAAAGTTCATCTCTTTAAAAAGTTCATTATTTAAAATTGTTATGGTGTTAGTGTGTTTTTCAGTATGTAATTTTTAAGTCGATTGCAGTTATTTTAACACTAACATAAAGTTTTTTTCAGTTTATTTTAAATATGTTGATGCATTTATTTTTTTTAAATATTAAAACACCTGACTTTTATTCAGTTTTGGTAGGTTCGCATATTACTAGATTAATCAATAATTAATTTTAAAACTTACTTTAATAATTTTTTAGGTAATAAAACTGATCAGGCTCCCTTAATTGATGACATTTATTGAGTTGGAAAATATTTGACATTAAATTTATCTAACTATTAAATTTTTAAATAATATACATAATTATCTTTAAGAAGCATCTAATATAATGCAATTCTGAGACAATTTTTAGTTAAATAAATTTAAATTATTCATTGAATAAAGTATTAAATACTGTTTTTTATAAAATTTAAAAATATAATATTTAAATTTTCTCCTTTTGGGGATGCCAGTGAAGGAGTGTTTTCTGTACTTTATTTCTTTAAGATACCAAATCTATATGATAATGGCTATATTGTGATTATTTAGACACTGGTTTAAACTTTTGTTTATTTATCTTTAAGTACTTTTATAATGTTGTTTATCTCCATTACAAAATTAGATAATATAACTTTGATTATGTCAATATTTGATTCCGATTTCTGCATTACCAATGTAAATTTTGAGAACTGCCAGACCATTTTGTGTGTGTACAGTTTATATTTCTACTTATATAAAATATAAATTTTTTTATACAATGCATTTCTTTTTTTCTCACTTGGAACACTTTTGGAAACACTATTTGGAAAAGTTCCTAAAAAATTTCCATCACTTACATATTTGATTATGCATTTCAGCTACCCTTGAACCGAATAAGTTTTCTCTAAATCTTCATGTTATAATGCTAAGAAACTCAAATAAAAGCAAAAGTCTCTGCTCTAGTTAAGAATAAATGAAAAAGTAATCCTTCTCCCTATTGAAAAAATAAGAATATATTAAACAGTGCTTTTGTAAAAACCTGTTAAATGTTAAGTAGGTGCTGTTAATAACTTTTTTTGATATAAGTCCATCAGATTGAGCTAATGAAACCAGACATTCAATTCCAATGACTCCAACAATATGTGTCTACACACTACCGTCTAGCAAACTATGTTAAATTCCAAAATCTCCTGGATTAAACCTAGAAAAGTCCTCCAGTCAGTTCACCCTTTATGTATTTACTTATTGTACTCATTGGTTCATTGCTGATTACCTTTTAATTATGATGATTTGTTCATTTTACTAGCCTGTTCCAGTGTCCTCAATGATGACCTATTGGTTGCCGCATTTCACCAATTTCCTTGGTTTTATCTTTGCCATTCATTACCTTTGAGGCCCATTTATGTTATTGGTGTAAATCACTATTGTTTACGATTCAGCTATTTGATCATATAAATTTAATTTACTTGTGTAAAGTATTGGGATAGTTCTGTCTTTAGTGGATAGAACATTGTATTTTATCGTTCGCACAACTGCTAAAGGTACTTTATCTGAGGTCCAAACACTTAGTACCTAAGAGCTCAGTTGTTTGCCAATAGTTGTTCAATACAAACATGTAACTAGTTAGCACATCGGATGGGGTGCGCACATACACACTCCTAGCCATATACACACCTAATTAGACTTTTTTAAGATACTGAACTAGAGTCTGTACAGAAAAATATATATCTGCTCCAGATCTACAGTTTCTTAATGTGAAATAGATATAACACTAGAAATAACTTGCATTTGCTAGCTTAATCCCGAATGTTATATATTAGTAATTATTCTATCCCTAGCTCAAATTTTAAGTTTGCTATGAATATTTATTAGTTATAATTTATTTTATGTATCTATGACATGTTTAATCTAACCTCTGGTTATAGATAATAAACTGCATTCCTGTGAATCAAATAATTATATGTGTTGCATCCCCCGTATACTAAAAACTATTATATTTATATTACCATATTCAAAGAATAGTTATGTAAGTTACATTCATAGATAAGTTATTATCATAATTGTCAATTATAAGTATAAGAAAAAATAACTATCCCCCTCTAAACATACCTTATTAAATATTGTATAAAATATACATATGTAAATATCATATATACTTTTAGTAACCTATAAAGAGATGTGTACCTAATTTTTAAAATTATTATATTTATATATTAATATAATAATTTTTATTCCACATATGTAAAAATTAAATTGAATTACTAAATAAATTATACCTTATTCAATCGAACCATATCCTGAGATATTAAAGTTATAGTTAATAGATCTGTTACAGTGATAGTTGATGTTTAAAGAAAGGTTGACATTCACTGGTCATTGTTGACTTACACTAAGTGACTTACTGTAAGTTGAATAGTGAAATTTCAAAACACACTTTCACCAGTGAAAGTCAACAGTTCTCAGTGAAATTCAATCAATAATGCTCTCAGAAAAGTTCGAAAGATCTTATAGTTTTAATTGAAAGCCCCTTTTTTTCAATGCAATATATATATTATAATTTAATATATAATTTCCTCTTCAACAATGATACTAAATTAAATACTAATGTTACAAATTGAGTGCTAGATGACATGCAATATAATATAAACTATAAAATGTAAAAAAAAGTGAAAATTATATTAAAAAATTTTTTTTTTGGTCTCAGCTGTCACCTGTTTTAGGGTCACAGTCGTCAACTTCTGCTTGCTATGCTCACTCATAAGAGATAAATAAACCACCAATTGATCTTTTTGAGTTGTGGATGTGCCTAAATTTGCATAAATACGACTCAATATATATGGTGTCAGGTAGCTATAGTGGAGAGAAAGTCATATAGATATTTTTTTGCTATAAATTCTCCATGAAAATTTATCTAATATAATATTATTTTAATATGACACACTTGTAATAAGATTAATAGAAAGGTGTTTTTTTAATGAGTATGAATCTCATGTTGTGATTTTCACATCATCTTATACAAGATTTTTTCCTTAAAAAAAAACACATTCATATGTATACATATTGGAACAGGGTGGCCGAATGTGCTAAGGGAGTATAAGAGTAGAGTTGAGGATTATAATTGGATGCAGGAACTGAAAATAACCATTAATGTTTATTTCAAAAGGGTTCAAACACTCATACATTTTGTTTTCCTGAAATTTTTATATTTAAAAATTTTTAATTTCATTTCTCTTTTAATTTTTATTTGTCAAACATATATTGTAATGAAAATATTAAATATGTTATTGTTCCTGAGTGATTCAAAATATTTCCCTACAGATCGTGCTATTATGAGAATAAGGAAAGATTTCCTACTTCATAGTCCAGGAGTGGGAAAGATTCATTGCTTCAATTTTCTTCACTTGTCTACTATATATTTACTATAATTGTACTTAACTCCACCCCAGAAAAATTTTAAAGAAACGGTTAAACCATAACTTTCTTATCGTAATATTTTTTTACTGTAAATTTAATTTCCTCTTCAACAATAATACTAAATTAAATACTAATGCTAAAAATTGAGTGCTAGATGACATGAAATATAATATAAACTATAAAATGGAAAAAAAAAAAGTGAAAATTTTGCTCATTTTTATTAAAGTTTTTGTATAAAATTTACACTTTTTTTTTTCTTAATTTTATACTTCCACCATATTTCACATTATATTTCATTACATATTTTATGCTTACTCACTTTATAATATTTTCAGTTTTAGTATCTTGTTTTTAGCTCTGATAAAGCCTTACAAAGTAGGGTGAAACTTTGGCGCTTAATAAATAATTTTGTACTATTTGAGTTACTTTTTGACCACCAACTGGAACAACTTCTTTCATTAATTAACTATCTTCTAATGTAAAAAACTAAATACAAATAATTGGTCTAGATACTAAAAAACACAAGTAAAACCAATTTACTTAAGTCATTCTCACAAAAGTTGAAAATTTTAGTGCAGTAGTAATTATTCAAAACTCCACAAATAGTATATGTGCAGCAATTATTTTTCTTTGAAAAATACACATTACTTTTTAAAATAGTTGAAGAAAAAGCACTTAATTGGTGGCAAAGCGATGAAAGTACTTTGAATCTCCTGCAACATAAATGCTCTAGTCAACTTGATGGGGATTTTCTAGAAATGTTTATGGTATATAAGTTTAATTTTCTTAATTTAAAGATAGTTTATGTCAGTCCACTTATTTAATTTGTATATAATTTTATTTTCCTATATTCTGTTCAGAGACTTATAAGATGGGTCCTATCTTAAACAAATGAAGAATTAATTATAACCAGATATAGTTTTTGCAATTATTTACACTAAATCTATAGAACTTTAAAATATACCATCTTGAATTAGAATTAATTATTGAATTTGAAGGTTAGGGAAATTGTTTAATTGATCTAAACACAGGGAGCACAACCATTTATCTGTTGGCAGTTCTAAGACAATGCTAACTGAATAGAAATGCGTGGATTCAGCACAAGAGCGCTTTGACTTGTGTAAAAAAAACGACACACAGCGGGTTGGCCTCAATTCTTTTTGGCTTGGCTAACTTGTACCAGCCACAAGCCAAATAATCCATCCACACGCTTGAGCATGCTTATTTTTTTTTTAAAAGGTGTTGAGGCGCTTTTAGAGTTTAAATTGGTTGGCTGAGAAATTGAAAAAAAAACTTGCAGTATAGGACTCCAACCGGAATCTTGGGCCCACGAAATAGTACAAGACCCCAAGAGGAGAAAAAAGGCAGTTATCTCACCCCAATTTCTGATTACTTTAATAAAAACTATGTATAATTAATAGTCAAAATTGATAAGTCTGCCACGTATAGGTCTCAAAAACCATACAACATACAGATGTCTATTAGCACTCTAATTAAATCTAGTTTAATGAGCTATAAAGTAGTTTATGATGTTTATCTTCGTAGGAGTAATAATTTACATGAAATTTGCTAAAATAAATTGATTTATAGTTGTTCCAACAAATTTTCATTTCCCAAATTTATATTCATATGTGAATATCATAAAAACTACTACTCCTACGAAGATAAGTGTCATAAACTTCTTTATAGTAAGTTAAATTTCCTTTATTTTGAGTGTTGGCAGACATATGTGTGTCTTATGGATCTAGAGATATATTTTTTCAAATATCCAACATTTTATACGAACAACTATAAACTAACATTTTGAGAGTTTATTTTGTCAAATATCATAAAAACTACTATTCCTACAAAGATAAACATATTAACTATTTTTTAGTAAATTTAACTAGCTTTAATTTGAGTGCTGGCAGACATCAGTACGTCCAATGGTTTCAGAAATAAAGTTTTTCATAAATCAAATTTATTGTCCGAACAACTATAAATCAATTTATTTTAGCAAATATCATGAAAACTACTATTCCTACGAAGGTAAAGGTCATAAACTTCTTTATAGTCCATTAAACTAGCTTTAAGTTGAGTGCTAATAGACATCTGTACGTCACACAGTTCCTGAGATATAGATTTCTCAAAATAAATTAACTACTAATCTTTCAGTAGATATTTAAGAAATTTTGCTTTTGAAAAAGCTATATCTCGAGAACTATTAGACGTAAATAGCTCTTTTAGGGCTAATATTTCAACAAATTTACTCTTCTTTAAATAATGTTCTCTTAGATTTTCTAGTGTTGTTGGTAGTTTTTAAGATATAGAGCTCCGAATGAAAAATAATTGTTTTTTTAAGGTTTTGAAACAGCCGCCATTTTTTAATCCCCCTACCTATACTTTACAGACTCATCAATTTTGACTAGTAATTATACATAGTTTTTATTGAAGTAATCAAAAATTGGGGTGAGATAACTGCCTTTTTTTCTTCCTGACTCTTGTACTAAAAGAAAAAAAAAGTGATGAAATTGTTTTTAAATCTCTGTAGGATAAGAAGCGAAGAATTCGTCGAATGAAAAGAAAGGTTATTTCCCTCATTAATTCAACTATAATAACTAAAAGTTGTCTACAACACTGACAAGATAATTTACCTTGCTAGTGTCTACATCCAAATTATGTATTTTATAAGCAAATCGGTTGACAAATTTTGATCTATACACCTACCTCTTAGAACACTTTTTAACTCCAAAATATTTTTCTGTAAATAAATAATTATTTATTATTTTGGGCACAGATTTCTGCCATTGAAAAGCAATTGTTTTCTTCATCAGTAGTCTTTGATTTCAGATGTTGAAGAAAAGGATAAAGAAAATATCACTTTGTTCATTGAATATATTTAGAAAATGATTTAAGTATAACAATTTATTTACAAAAAAACAAAACAAAAAAAAATCTGGTTTTTTAATGCAGTTTTATTCGCATTATTCATTGCATTAAATAATAACAAGGCGTTAGAGAGAATAATTCAGAACAGCGTTTGATAAATTGAAATAAATGTGCATATGTGTATTGTATTTTATAAAAATGGTTTCTATGATCGGTTTTGTCTAATTACCGTCATGTAGTTTACAAGAATTTTACTGGTTAGTTGAACACAAATATATCACTTCAATAAAGATAGATAAATATATATCAAAACGCATTCATAATGTAAGAAGTTTGTAATAATTAGAGTTCAATGCACAAAACAAAGCACTTCCTATGTTTTTTTTAACCGCCTTATGTTCATTTCATTGTTCTTTTATTTTACAAAATATTATAATAAAATGAGAGGACAATAAAATTGATAATTAAAAAATGGCGAATTGTTAAAATTTTTTAATGAGATTCAGCAGAAATAAATTTATGCTTTGGTTAGGTTTAATGATAACCTCTGGCTTTTTTCTTTACTCAATAAAATACTGCCTTACTCAGGTGTACTGGATACAAATTAGAGAAAACGAAACTGTTCATCTCAGTTGAGGTTTGGACTCAATTTTGTAATCTCAAACATAAATTAACGTTGGAATGCCATTTACTAAGGCGTATTTTTCAAATATTTAGGCATTCGGCCGTAAAAAATGGAAGCTGATAATTATTGTGAACTGAAGTTTTAGTAGAAGTATCAGGCGACAAAATATCTATAAAAAAAGTACATATATAGGTAGTCAGTTGTTTTCGGAAAGTAGTGAGGAATTTATGTTTACGTTAACATGTAATTTATATTTCTTATAATCTTATTCTCTCTAATTCCTTGTTATTTACAGGGCAACATTTCCTTATATAAACCATTACTGTTTTTCCCTCTTATTTTGAGCTTACTATATAACTATTTAATATATTTACATAATATCAAATAACTCCAAAGTGATTTATCTCGTCGTTCTAGTTTATTACAATTATATATTATATAATTTTTTGTCTTCTTTTAACTTAAATGGTAGATACTCACAGACACACATACACACACACAAACGCACATATTCAATTCATTGGCACATGATTAAGTACATTGAACATAAAATGGCACAAGAGAATTGGCTGTTTGTGGAGATAGTCCACTAAACTTCAATACTGTATATTATTAAACATATCAATCAGTAAAGATTATATTGGTTGACATGTTCACATGAATTGTTTTATATACAATTATAGACATAAGATAAATTATGGATTTACATATTTCCCAACCCCCCTCTTCTACAAAGCACCACATAACGATGGGAACTAAACTGACCAATACATATTTTTGCTAAGCATCGTCCTCAAATGGCCAACTGTGTCGAATGTTGAGGTGGGGTTGGACGTTGTATCATTTCTTCATACCTGTGAACAGGACATATAATATTAATTAATACAAAAGTCTGGAAGTGTTCCTCAAATGAATTCTAAAAATAGAATATTGTTTGATTTAATTGCAACAATTTAAATATAACAATATTCTCATATAGGTGCATATATTCCAAGAAATCGTTGGAAAAAATGCTGTTATTTCGTTCTAATTTTTGATTACTTTAATGAAAACTATAGGGGTATTCATGATCTTTAGTTTAACATGTTAAAGCGTGTTAAATGGAGATATATTACTTCTTTTACCAAGTTAAAACAATATAACATGTAGCATGGCTGAGAGTCTGTTACTAGTTCTGTTAAATGGAGAATGACGTCACGAAACAGACCAGCTGAGCATTTCACCGTTTTATTTGTTGTCGTGTTAGATTACTTACTCTTAGTTTGTGTTTTGGACTTTTTAAAAAATATAATCAGTAGCCAAACTTATGCACTTCTACTTTTCACTTAATTTAGGCATGTTGTAATAAATTACTGTAATCAAAACTTAGAAGTAAACAATAACATGAAGTTTTGGAAAGAAAGGTTATAAAACAAGTTGCTCAGAAAATCCGCTAGGAGCTCTTATGCATTTATCATTTAACATGACTTTAAATAGGGCTGCTCAAAATGCTATATCTATACATTTTACATTTAACACATCATGAATACCCCTTATGTATAGTTACTGTTCAATATTGAGGAGTCTGCCAACCACAGTCAAGGATAATGAGAAATGAGAACTTTACTTATGAAATTTTGTCCGAACAAATAGAAATCAACATAACGAGAAATTATTTTGAATTCATGGAAATATCATGAAAACTTGAGAAATATTGAGAAAACTCCTAGGAAGATAAACGTCATAATTACTGTATAGTAAATTAAACTAGCTTCAGTTTGAGTTCTAATAGACATTTCTGCGTCTAATAATTTTTGAAATATAGTTTTCCCAAAATTCACTACCTACTGATTTTTCGTTATGAAATGTTTCTTTTTTTATAACGTGTATTTCAGAAACTACTTAACAAAAACAGCTTTATCAGTGTCAATATTTTAGCAAATTTACTCCGCTTTAAATTATGTTCTATTAGGTTTTCTTGTATTGTTGGTAGTTTTAACGATATGTAGCTCCGAATGAATGATTCGGACAAAGTCCAATTGTTTTTAAACGCGTAATTTGACCGTTATAGTTTAACCGATTCAAATAATTCTCGGTGATTTGATCTTTTTCTCTTTTAATATTGTTGAAGGTCCACTGTATTCAACTAATGGCATGAAATGGAGATTGAGGTCTATTGTTGAACAAATAGGGAACTCTCGATATTGAAAAAATAAAATAATAATGTTGTCTAGCCAAATTTTTTTGGGTCAATTTCATTCCTAAAATTTACAGTAAAGAAAATTATAACTTTTACGTTTGATGAATAAAGTTTTAGTACATAAATCTATTCATTTTTGAATAATTTAAATTATAATGAGAGAATAATCAAATTATGAGATAAATACTATAATTAGTATTTTCAAATACATCCTCTCGGTAAATGCACATTATATCTAATGATAAATAAAAAAATCAATTTATGAATATATACTGAGACATCTTTATAATTAATTACATTACATCTTTCAATGCTGTAATATTTTTTAAGGTTAAAATTCAGTATTTGCTCATTTTACGTTTGGAATCCAAATATCGCTGTCCCTAAGAATGTGTCGTTTGGGGAGTTAAGAAGAAAAATGCTATACAATTTTATTTGTAATTGTTTAAATACATTTTCAAATGAAAAATCCTCGAGCCTATTTACATATCAGATAACATCAATTATAAAGTGAATTTCAAAACAGATACAAGAAATCTGAACCAATATTATGCAGAGATTTGAAGCAAAATTAATTTATGAAAAATATTTATATTTAACTTTGAAATGAATTTTAATAATAAAAGAAGTAAGAATTTTGACCAAAACATAGTTGAAATAAATAAATAATATGCCTAACCTAAGTGTATGGAAGGTTACAAATATTGTTGTGATAACAAAGTATAATAGTATTAAATCGATTGTAATTAAAAGTTTTAATATTATTGTTAAGAGTGACAAAATTGGCAATTAATTAGACACAAGCTAAGGAAAGCTTATTAAGTAATTTATATGATTCCCTCATATTCTATTGTTTCATAGGATAATTTTGACTGAAATTGATAACCTCGGCCAAATGTTTTTAAATTATTGATGTGAGTGTAAATTTTATTTAAGGTATGCTATTTTATTATTGATAATGTTGTTTGTTAAAACTCGATGTATAATAAAACCTGTGATAGATCGTCCTTGAGGATGGCCGAATAGGCCGAAACGTGGGACTTTTAAAGAAATTGAGTGTTTTGAGACTTAAATTGGATGTAATTTATTTTATTAAAAAAATAATGACTAGTCTCAAAAAACTGAAAAGATTGTATATAAATTCGTTTGTAATATTTATCAGAGAGAAATTGTAAAAGAATCTTATGTGTATTGTTGGCGCTTTATAATTTTACTTACCATCATCTTTTTTCGGATCCATGCTACTTCCACTGGGATAAGCTTTGTCCAACTGCTTCAATGATTCCGACAAATAATTCTAAATGAACAAAGAAAAAAAAGATCATATATAAATATACCGCGAGGTTTCTTGTTATCCGCTTTTCTAAGGCGGATGGGGGTTCCAGAAACAGCATAAATTCATTTAGTCATATAAAATATTAGATAATTCTATCGATTCCAGACGGGAACCGAACTAAGGGCATATATATTATCTTTACGTGTAGTTAAAAAGTTAACTACATGCCCTCCTTCTATGGTATAGAGAGATAAATAGATTTTAAAAAGTTCTTTTAGTACGTAAAGGGTACCAAAATGTCCTTAACCAGACAAGTGGTAAATATTTGGGACATAGTTAAGTATCTTTATGGAATATTCGAAGTTACATAAGGACACTCACAGGATACTGAACTATATTCTATATTTTTAATTTTTTTTTATTATATTATTATATATATTTAATTTCTCGCTATATTTGTCTTGTTAGGACCTTATGAAACTAACTGAACTTGTGCACTTTCGATGGGGTATGGCAACTCCATCAAAATTTTGCTAAGCTCTCCAAAAGATAGATGGGAATCCGGCATGCACAAAATCCTTCAAAATAAGCTAAAATGATCATAATAAGCCCTTTCGCATCTCTAGCTGCAAATTTAAGGAAATCGTACTGGTCACAGAAGCCTCAGCATAAAGCAAATGTCACCAAAATATAAATATTCTAAAAATAATTTGAAAATTAGCTGTATTTCATGAAAACGCCCATATTTTATCTCACAACTGATTGGATAAAAACCCAGATACAGCAACAACCTTCATTGTTGATAACACAACAATAGAATTAGTCCTCTAATTCCTTAAATCAAATAACATGTTATCATACATACGCCATCAAAATAGGTAGTTGGTAACAAAAACTAAAGTTTCAGTGAAACAGGAAAAAAATAAAAAAAAGAAACAGGAATAAAAACGAAAAATGTCGATTGTTTAAGACTACCTCAATTCTTCGAGACAATTCAATAAATTTTGGAATAAATAGGGTAAAATAGCTTTAAAAATAAAACTTTATCATTAAAAAATTACATGAAATTATTACAATTTTAAAAGGACTTATTATTATTTTTATTTATTTAATTAAAATCGTCTCAAGTTCTTGACCTTGTAATATATCGTATTTTAACTCACTTTTAATAGTTTCCATAGAAAAAGGTTTTTATAAAATAATAATAAAAGACCGAAATCGACGAATAAATTTTATTATATTTTTTTAAACATTTAATTTTCATGATTTGACATAAATAGTTGATAACGATCAACAGAATAGAGAAAAAAAACCTTATACCTCGTTGTTTAATAAAAATGGTAACAGGAAATAAAATAAAACCGAAGAAATGACTACAGTGAATATGTGTAAGTATCCTCTGTAGTTTTCAGACAATAGAACTTCTGGTCTTAAATTTTTTACCCTTAATCAAGCATAAATATGCATATGTATTATTTGCATGCTTATTTGTGTATTCGTACAAACAAAATTATTTTTATTTATCAGAAGTCGAAGGCAGAGTGTGTATTAATAAAAGGAAAAAAGCTGGGTTCTTTTCAGTCTGACTTTGACTTCTGTCAAAACAGCCCTGACGAAGTAAATTAAGCCCTGCAACATGGGGCGAAACGTTGGCTCAATTAAAATAGTTATTACTATTTCAGTTTTATTTGACCGCACCCGGACCATATTCCATTTATCAATACACCAATACGCATGCATAAAATTTAAATTAAATATTTATGATTTGACTATTTCATTCTCACTAATTTTCTGTGATTTTTATGTTTATGTGATTAATCTATTTATAGTGTCGGCGTAGTGTGTATTTAAATGTTTTGTGTCAGTTTTGTAGTTTACTGTGTCTTTAATGTTTTTTGTTCTATGGATAGCTTCCAGAAACATTCTGCTTTTCGTGTTATATCTATTATTGTTTTTGTTTTTTTACTACGCCAAAGGAGGCATTTCTGCCATTTTGTTTCGTACAGCCCAGTAAAGTTTAGCTCTGCCGAAGTTTAACTCCCGTCTGTAGTCAAGTCCGCCGTTGCTGCACGTGCAAATATCTATTATTGTGCGATTTTTGAAGTTGAATTTATGCTGTAGCTTAACATTAAATTATGTTGTAGTAAGCCAGTGCAGTGAAATTTATATTTTTGACATTTTTACAGTTAGTGACATGTTGCTTGATTCTGGTTTCTAGTTTTTTGGATGTCTCTCCAATGTGTATTTGCTCACAATTTTCAAAATCTATCTTGTATACCGCGTTTGATTTTTCCATTTTATTTATTTCTCTTTCATTTTGGACAGTTTATGTTGGAAGTTATTGTTATTGTACAAACCAGTTCTAATATTTAAATGATTATATTCTATTAATGTTCTTTTTATTTTAGCAGTTATGCCTCATGTATATTGTAGCTCAAAGATTTTTTATTACTATCATTATTAAATGTTTTGCCTTGTCCTTTTTCACCAATATCATTTTTATTTTCTTTGTAAAATTCAGTGGTTCTTCTCTGACTTGGTGTTTTTGCTTTGTTGTTCTGATCCTTTTTATTTTTCTCAATGTTCTATTTTCATTATTGTTATTGGTTGTATGCTTGTTTATTTTATCGTACCATATTCCATTAATCAATCTTTTAGGACAAAAAATTCTATTAACATGTTATTCCTTCTGTTTTGATCTGTTCTATGTATATATTATCTGTAATGTTAAGTTAGACTGTGTTTTATGTCTCAATAAAAAAATGTTATTAATTTCAAAAGATGTATAAACTTAAAATGAAATTAATATTTTGTTTATAAATGAATACCTGTACTGCTGTGAGAACCGCGACTATAGCCGGAGTTCCAAATCCATGGCTAATGAGGGAGAAATGAGTGAGGCTTCGCTGTATCGAAGGTTCGAGGATTTGTTGAGGCCTGGTGTTGCACAAGGGTGACCTATCCTGGTTTAGCAGCTCTATTAGTTCCTTCATCATCTGCCTAAAATACAATTCAACAAGCCTATTTATCTAACATCATTTTTAGTCAACAAAACAGCTTATAACTGACACTATTTAATCATGAATAAATTCATACATCATCAATTTAGGGAAGTAAATATCGTAAAAAAGAAGATATATATCGAAACGATAATTTTCAAACATATTCAAATTGTAATGCGATGTATTGGGGGAAAATATCGATAGTTCGATATATAGGGCTCCGATATTTATATTTTAAGCAAATATGTATATTTAATATATTGAAACAATAGCTCAAAAGTACCCTCTTCAGGATTGGCTTCACATTTATACGGACGGATCAGCTGAATCAACCGTTAGAAATACTGGACCAGGGGTTTACTCAAAAGATTTCCAATTCAGCATTGCAGTAGACAAGGAAGGTACAATCTTCAAAGGTGGAAAAGCAGCTATCCTCTACGCCTTGAGAACACTGTCAAGAAGGCAAGACCGGAATGCTCTTATCTTCACTGACTCTCAAGCAGATATCCTCTACGCCTTGAGAACACTGTCAAGAAGGCAAGACCGGAGTGCTCTTATCTTCACTGACTCTCAAGCAGATATGCTCTACGCCTTGAGAACACTGTCAAGAAGGCAAGACCGGAATGTTGTTATCTTCACTGACTCTCAAGCAGCTATCCTTGTTTTTAATACCACGCACGAAAGTTAATCAAATGCGGTTTTGGAATGCAGATGCCTACTCCACGACCTGAGACTCCAAGGCACTAATGTGGTCCTACAGTGGATTCTGAGCCATTGCTGGATTTCAGGAAATGAAAAGGCAAATAGTCTGGCCAGGCAGGAGGCAAAATTGCCACAGCCTCTCTATCCAAGATCCTATGACTCAATAAAAAGAATGATAAAAACGATAATTGAGGAGGAAACAAGAACGACACACATGGAAAAGGTGGAAGGGAAACTTTATAGGAGTTTAATACAAAACCCAAGTCCAGCTGACCTCCCAAGAAGAGATGTGGTGGCCTGCTTCCGCCTGACAGCCGGTGTCTATTATCTACAGAATCATCTTCATAGGATAGGCCTGGCTCGGGATCCTAAGTGTGTAATGTGCAACCTAAGAAGAATCGATGGAGACGACCTTGAAACACGTCCTTCTCTGACTGAATTGAGAAAAGAAAACATTTACCATTGAAAAATCGAATTTATATTGCAGTAAGACATCGAATGGTCGAACGACCAGTGACTTCGGCATGAGAAAAAAATATAAAATTTTAATTATTATAATTAATTAAAAAAATTAATATAAAACAAAGCAATTTATCGTAATATTCTTTGTAAATATGAGCTTTTGTAAATCCATTGTTAATATTCAACTTTTGTTATTACAATCAAATTCAACTATTTTGAACTTGGTCAGTTAAATTTTTCAAATCGTTGTTTTGGTATTAATAAAAAAATATGAAAATAAAATCATCCATTTTAAGATATACTTACTTGGCAGAATGTACAAGCTCCTTGCGCCTGTAAGAATCGCTGGGGTCAGAAACGTGCTGCCTCGTCAAATACTCGGCGACCTGCCTGGCCGGGAATTCAGTCTCGCAGACGTAGCCGAAATCCCTGGCCAAATGTATTGCTTCTCCTAATTAACAAATCGATCATGTATTGCTTCTCCTAATTAACAAATCGATCATGTATTAAGTTATTCGAAAAATGCCCGTGGTGAGGAATATTTCATCACTTTATCAACACGAATTTCGTTTCTGCAAATGGTTATCAGATAAACATTTCTTTTTTTGAAAACTAGAAAGATATCAAATTTTACAATAATTTTAAACGAAAATGGGCTCAGTATTACCATTATTTTTCAAGATACTCTCCAAACATAATATATTTTCCGGAAATTGTCTCTGATTTTGTAAAATATTTATTCTGTGAGAACATCTATGTAGAATTTGAAATAAATTTAATTAATTTTCATAGCTACCTACTACAGAATGTTGTGTAATCCCGTTATGTCATGTTCACCACATGTTATTATTATTATATTTAATAATTACTCATTTTGTCTTTTATTACTTTATATTTTATTTCTTTCATTCGAGCATTTTACTTAGTTATGTCATTGGTTACGTAATTTTGTTTGTCTCTCTCTTTCTTTTTTTTTTTTTTTTTTTTTTTACAAAACTAACAACAAAGTGGATAAATGAATGAAAAACTGAAAATTAAATGTAATATTTGCAGTTGCTGGGTGACGCCGCTAGAGCACGCAATAAACATAGTCCAAACGTTGTAGTTACACAGAGATTTTTTTCAGAAAAAAATCATTTTTTATCTACAATATATATGTTTCTAATCGAGGTTATTTCAGGTTCGCCACCGCGTCAGAATCCTTTAGAAAATAGAGAAAAAAGTCAACATTTTGAATTTTTTTTCAGTCGCTTATAACTTGAAAACTACGTATTGTAATATCCTATACAAAATTAAAGCAGAAACAAATCTTAAACAAACTGTGTGTATTAAGTTTGATTTATGGCCGATGAATGACGTCGCTAGAACACAACTAAGTTCAAACGTTTAACTGTTTTCTGAAAATAAATTATTTTGTCACTACTTTTTTTTTCATAACTTTAATTTAAAATGGTTATTATTAGATTATTGTATTTATTATTATTTTATTTTTATACAAGATCGGCCTGGTGGGCCTTACATGGTTGATATAACTTATATTATATATATTTTTTAACAGTTGACTATGAGGGGGTATAGTCATACAAATGACACCCCTAACTATATACAATGTTCTTATTAAAAGAAAAAAAATAATAAAATAAATATATAAGAATAATGCTTCTTAATAAAAGAGGAAAGAAAAATTAATAACAAAAAATAATGATATTGGTACACTTAAATAAAACAAACAATTGTCTTCTAATAGTAAAAATATTAGATTAAAATATCCATATTTATTTATTCCTTTTGGATTATATAACTTTATATTTGATTTCGTCAATCCTGTTATTTTAATTACCCACATATATGTTTTATTTCAAACTTTTTTTCTCACTTTATTTTAAATAATTTTCATTCTGTTCATATATTTACTAACTAGATTTTCATAAGTATTTTATTATTTGTTCTTTTCTCTAATTTAACTTTATTATTACTTTTTTCACACCGCCTTTATTTTGTTTTAATACTTGGACTATTCATTTCTTTTAACACTATTTGTGTATCCATAACGTTAGTTGTTTTATTATTTTCTAATGATCACTTTATCAACATTAGACTAACTTAAACCTATGCAAGGTTAGCAATCCTATCTTAAATAAAAAATCCAAATTAAAATTAGAAAAAAACTGTTTTTATTTTTTAAACAATTCTCAGGCCACTGCTGAAGTACGGCTGTGAAGTTTGGGAAGCGGCATCCTTTACGAAAAGAAAAAAAAATACAATCTCTTGAAAATAAATTCCTAAGAATTGTAGTGGATGCTCCTTGGTTCATAAGAAATATATCCCTATTGCATCGGGAACTACAAATGGAGTCGATATGAATTACTTAAAAAAAAAAGTTCATGAAGTTCCACACCCATTTACCAACAGTTAAAGGAGTAGTGACCTACTTGGGAAACCCAACCACAACCCGAAGACTGAAGCCCAGGCTGCTGCAAGATATTTGTTATATATTCTATATTTATTAATTCTATTATTCACACTACTTATTATTTTTTTTCTCTCTCCGTCTTTTTTTTCAAATTGACTTATTTTTTTATTTATTAGAGGGCAATTGCTTAGTTTACGAATATCGTTATTTTTGTTATTAATTAAACTTTTCTCTTTTATTAAGAAGCATTATTTTTATCTATTCATTTTATCTTATTAATTTTTTTAAAATAATTTATTAATTGTTATTTACAACTGTATAACATATATACAAGAAGTAAATTTGCTGACAGGTGAGATAGTGACATGATACAAACATGTGAAGAATCTACCCATTGATAGAACTCCAATAACATTTCTAGAGGAGAAAATCCCGAGGCCATCTTATTTTCAGACGCCAAGGAGGATTATTAGGTAATGAAGGAGAAGCCAGGTTAGAAACAAGTGGATTTGGGTGGTTGGGAAGTTTTCCATGGAAGGAATGGTATCTGGTTTTGGCCAAATCGGCAACATATGGGACATTGAGGTCATGATGGATGATTTGATTTGTGACAAAGTAATGAGCGTTAAGGATTTTGGACTGTAAGGATTGGATTCGGGAGGAATTTGATGGTTTAGTGGAGTCCCAAAGCTCAACTCCTCCAATAGGCCTTATAATAGTCATGTAGATCAGTCTTTTGTAATGGATTGGCAATTTAGACCGTTTGTCTAGTAAATGTTGTAATAGTCGAAATCGATGAGTAGCTTCCTATATTTTCAGTCTTGTATGAGCATTCCATGTCAGTCGTTTGTCGAGATGTCTTATTTTAAAAAAATTATAATGTTGTATATAGTTAGGGGTGTCATTTGTACGAGACTATACCCCACTCAAAATCAATTGTTAAAACAAAAAAATATTTAGCGGTTCCATCAACGTTGTCAGGCACATCAGGCCGATCTGGTATTAAATAAAAAAAAATTAAATTATTCAGTAATTCCTCTCGTTCATTATGTTTTTTTTGTTTTTAGCCCTGGTGAATGTTTGAAATTGTGGTGACCACACCCTCTTCATATATATTATTTTTCTATTGAAATCAATCTTAGAGGTCAATGATAATTCATAAATTATCTTCTCCATATAATGAATGTATTTATGGAAATATATATTTAAAAACTTAAATTATATATTTAAGCCACGAGGGCGGACACTGAAATGGGAAAACGGTGAGCTTCTGACACGGGAAGTACAAAGAGAAGCAGGATTAATTAACATAGAGCTACCTCATTGCCTCCAGCTATTGTTTGCTCCAGGGCAAAAAAGACAACCAATTCCCTTTGTACGGGCCAATCCATTGAGTATTGTCACAGTTATTGTTTGACACAGAGCCTCTTCCAATTACCCCAACTCATTGCTTTGCCGCTTTTTAATACTCCTTTTCCAACATTCTTGTATCTAATGTACAGATCATTATTCCTCTTATTCCGGTCAACAAGGAGCCCCCCCCCAAAAAAAAAACAAACAAAAAAAACATAAACATAGAAGTATTTCTGAACTGTTCCCTATGTCTTTTGGTGTATTGAATCAAAATTTTATATTTGACATCTGATCAACCTTCACGAAAATAGAAAAATCCAACATTTTGCATTTTTTTTCAGTGTTCGCCTATGACTAGAAAAATAAGCATTTTTAAGATAAGCGTTACAAAATTAAAATAGACAAAATTTACAAAAAAATGAATAAATGAAAATCAAATGTAATACTTTCAGTTGATGGGTAATGCCGCTAGACCGCATTATAAACAAACGTCGAAGTTTTTCTCAACAATAGTGCTAAAAGCCCGAATTCCAGGTTCGCCACCTCAGATTCCGCCAAAAATAGAATAAAAAAGTCAACAATTAAAATTTTTTTTTCAGTCGCTTGCAACTATAAAACTTAAGTATTTTTCGAAGATAAATGTCCTATACAAAATTAAAGCAGAAAAAAATTTCAACAAACTGTGTATATTAAATTTAATTTACGGCCGATATATCACGTCGCCAGAACGCGCTATAAACATAGTCCAAACGTCTGTTTTCAGAAAAAAAAAATTTATCAACAATATACATATTTTTTGGAATGCTAAATCCGAAATTTAGGTTCGTCTTCTCACCAGCTGACTCCACAATAAAAATTGGAAAAGAAGCTTTCTTCAGATTTTCGCTTATAACTAAAAAAATAAGCATTTTTCATTATCAAAATTGAATTTAAAGTTAGACCCGACAAAATTTATATATTATATTTCATTTTTGACCAAACTGAAACACTGCCTTGATCAAGCCTGTTAGAAGTGGTATTTTTGGGTTTTTCGCAGAAAACCGAAAAGTGGCCTTTGTGAAGAGTGTCTCATTTGGCCAAAAATGAAAATGTAACTTTTTTTTTCTAATTACGTTGTGAAGCCGGCGGCCAGTGAGGTAGTAAACTTACGGACTCAACATCTAAATAAAGAAAAAAATTGGAGTTTTTGAGGAAAAAAACTTCTATTTTTCTTTTTTCTAAAACTTCTACATGTGGATTATTCTTTTAACCTTAAATGAATGGATTGTTTATAAAGTTAATGAACTTATTTGGTAAACCCAATAAACTAATCTATGAGCTACTTAAAGATCGCAAGTAATGGATTTTGAATACATAAATGTAATTTATTTTGTTTTCTTATTAAGTTTTAATTTGTTTATTTCAGAGTTGTGGATGACATCAACGTATAGTCCGTTATTGAGTATAGCCCGGGAAAACGATCAAGCGAATAATTTATTTACTAAATTTCTCACAATTCAAGCTAAAATACTTTTTGATCTAGGTCAAGTCTACACCCTGTTGTGATTTTCAAAATCATTCCTAGAAATGACTATAGGTGTCTTTATGTTTTTTTCTAGGTGTATATATATTTTTAATTTAAGTGAATTTCTTGTTTTTTGGGTTTTTTTTTTCGGCCTTTGCGGTGAAAAGGTAACCTGGTAACTTAGATTTCTACGTCTATGATTCTTCAAAATATCTGGCCGTCTATGTTGTATTCTGTGGTCCTTAATTATTTTGATTATCATAGACCGTTATTAGATTTTACACACTATCAATGCATAGGATGTTTTTCCTAAATTATTTTTTATTTCATTCTGGCACTTGAAAAACTGCATATATCTTAATGATAAAAGTATAAAAGGTGGACTTTATTGTCTATGCCTTTTCACGTCATAAGACTGCCTGAGGTTGGCCATTGCACTTAATAATTTAACTGTAAATAAGAAAAAATAAGCTAATCATATTGTGTTAATGTACACTTACCCTCGACTAATGATGTTAAGAGTGTAACATTGGCAGCTTTCCTTCTGCCGGCAGGCAAGTTGAGACCGATGTTTTCGAGTTTTTCTCTCAGCAGCCTTCCTCCATTCTTAGATTTGGCCCTGGAAAAATATGAAATAATTGTTTCTAATAAGTCTGTTTCATTCTTAAAGGGGGGATAAAAACTAATGTTACTAATTTGTAGTGAAAAGAAACCTATAGAATAGCATGTCAGGTTTATTTATTTATTTTTATTATTCCTCAAGCCCCAGAGCAGAAATGTAAAGATTCATTTCTTAGGATCACTAAGAAATAAATATTGACTGTCCCTGATGGGAATCGAACTTACAACCTTCTGAACCAAACATCAGATACTTTCCTTTACTATATATTCCACCAATAGGTAGGTGAAAGTAAAAATTTATACCATTTTTTTTTTTTTTTTTTTTTTTTTTTTTTTGTGGTCGAGGCTCTCACACTTCATGTGGTCGATTTTGATTTCAAAATTTTGTTTCTGCGAAGTGTCTGCTGTGTGCATTCCTCTTCATCAATTTTATATTGCTTATGTCAGTAGACATTGTGATTAAAAATTATAATATAATCGATAAAAGAGGAATAAGTAAATATAAATACGGAAATGAGGGAAACGGAATATATGTGTTAAAACAAAATTATATGAATATTAAAGAATTGTCAATAATATGTTTTGAGTTATTATTAGGAAGAGAAAGGATTATTTTGTTTGTGTACTTAAAGAAATTAACCTATCATGGTTCATAGTGCGGTAAATAGTATTTATTTTCAGCAAAACGTCTTATCTCTCGATTTGAGTATTAGGACTTTGTTTACATATCTTGTTTAATATGAACAAAACAAAGCCAGTATACGTTCGGTAGCGAATGAGTGTGTATGTGCTATCCGGTGTACGCTGTGTGTTTGTGTTGAACTTCACTGAAGGTTACTGTGAGTAGTACTAAAGTAATAATCAATAAAATAATATGACAGTTATTATAATCATTTCGAATTTGTTAACATTAATAGATTAAACATAATAAACCTTATAATACAATGCATATTTAGCTTCATTTATCTCAGAAACAATATTATTTTATTTATGTTAAAATATTTTATTATAGAAGGTTAATTACTGAATGAGTATTTTACTTGATATTTTTTTAAAAAAAATTGTTATAAAAATACTCCTAGTCAATTTTGTTTGACCGAACATAATTGATTTGGAAATGCAACTGAACAAGGTACACTAGGTACCTATAGCAGAGGGCAAAAAAAATATATATATATATATATCCTAGTTTGTCACACCATACCAAGCTATTTCGTACTAGATATGTGTTAAAATACATCAATTTTATACTTTGTGATGCCGTACAGTAACTAACAAACTTAGATAAGCACAAAGTAACAGATACATTCAGTTACTGTGTACGATCTTGAAATTTATATTTACTTTTATCACATTCTGTCATTTATGTATTTACTTGTATTTTTTTGTCTTCCAGAAAACCTCCATTTTCTCATCAACATCTCAACTCTTGCACTCGTGTAGTGTTGTTTGAACCTTGTACCTTGTTGTATTATTAATTCTGTACTTTGTACTGGCGTCTCCTTCTAATTCTATTACTTTATCGATTTTATGGAGAATCACACATAAAAAGTATAAATCACTCAACATATTCTTCATTAAGAATTATTTAAAAAACAATTAATACTATTGAGCTGTGAGCCGTGACAGATAATAATTTTGAAATCTTTTATCCAGTTTAATATTAAATTATAAAACTCCGTTATTAATTTTTAAGCAATAATAATAATATAGTTAGGGTAATTTAATGAATAATTAACTAATAAAAAGTTGGTTCAAAATCCAAATTATTTGTCCGAAATTCTGAAACTTACTGCTATTATTTTTTTTGTATTTCTTAATCCGAAGTAAATATTCAAAACATATACAAGCACATCTTAAAAAAATATTTCCGAAATTCGTAGTATTAATGAATGTTATGGACAAATAAAAAAACAAACAATATTTTTCGTGTATATGTTTAATTTGGAGGGGGGGATATTGAAACAAAAATATTCACACTATTTTAATAATAAATTGTATAATAAGTAGCTAGCTGCTCAAGAAAGGAAATAATTTTATCGTTCGATGTAATTTTATTTTATTTTTTTGTTTTTTTTGTTTTGTTTTTTAATATGAGAAAGTGACATTCCCTTGCGGTACCCACTTAGGGAATCACTGCTTTACGGCACACGTTTAGAGCTGAAAGTAACTTATAATATATATATATAATAAGTAAATTTGAATAATATTGCGTACGTATATTAAATCATTATCATTTACATAAAATATAAAGCTATTAATCATATTATATACTTCGATCATATACTAGAAAGGCATAATATATGATATATTCTTATAATAATAATTACTATATATATATTCATTTGTACTTGTATGCCCGCTGTTTACCGGACTTTTAAGAATATTTCTTTCTTTTTTTTCTTGCTCCCACATTTATTTTATCCATTGTAATATATATTCCGATTTCTTTTGCATCAATCGTATTACATATATCTTTTTATTTCACACATATCATTATATTGATTTAAATCGTTTTAATTTTTTTTTAAACATTACTTATATAGTTTTTTATTTTAATTCAATTACTCACCATTTATATTTTATTTTTTTATCATATATTTTGCATTATTTTTACCTCTACAATATTATATCTTATCTTCTATTAATATCTACTTGATTTATTGTTATGTATATTTCCAAGTTTGTTTGTTATTATTTTTTAAATTTTATGTTCTCTACATCAAGGTTATCTCGTTTGGTTTTTTAGCACTGATGAAGGCCTGATATTTAGGTCGAAACGTCACCACAAATAAATTCTGTTTATTTGTGTATCTTTGCTGACCGCACCCCTGACCAATTTCTGCTCATAATAAATATATTCAGTGATAAGTACTAAGTATAAAGGAATTGTTTTTTTTCTAGTTTGTCACCTGCCTTTATAATTTTATTTCGTTTCTTTTTGACTTTTGTTCTTAAATAAAATGGGACCTAACACATAGTTTAACTATCATTGTCATGTATATAAAATCGAGTGTTTTTGTATAAACTTTAAGAAAGCAAGGGAAATGCCATTCCGTTTTAATATCTCATACCTTAGTCGGAAATAAAATGATTTATATCGGGATCCGGTTCAGAGTTGTTTTCGATAATTCGTGACGGAACGGAAATTCAACTCATTAGGACTGTTCCATCTCCGCCCGGGGACGGAAGAGATGAGCCCTTACTATAATACTGGGTAATGTCATTTTGGGATCGGCTCTCTTCAGCGATCACCTTCAAGATGAAATTGTTTTCTGTTTTATCTCACTCTTGCAACAACTAACCTTCTAAGGACGCCGCCGAGGAGGGATGCATTGAGACATTCTGGTGGCGCTAGACGTCTCTGTACTTCGGCAACCGTCACCTGGAACAAATAATCATGACATATTTCTAGTACCTGTAGAGGTGAGCAATAATGTGTAAAAAAAAAGTTTAAAGTATATCTTCTACAGGAATATTTTTATCTAATTTTCAAATCTAATTAAGAACTTGTGAATGAAAAACAGTTTTCTATCTTCAGGTCTCTAAAACAAATTCTGAAATACATACCATGCATAAAACAATCACCTAATTAAACATCCAGATATAACTATATTATGGGAAGATTATTGATTGACCGTGTGTAAAGATGAAAGGAATATGGTCCGGGTGCGGTCAAAAAAGAACAAAAAAATAGTAATGGAAGATTATTGATTGACCGTGTGTAAAGATGAAAGGAATATGGTCCGGGTGCGGTCAAAAAAACTCAAATAGTAGAATTATACTATTTTATTGAGCCAACGTTTCGCCCCACGTTTTACAACCTTTAATTTTTCTTATTATATCTTACTTTTTTACATTTTATACCCCTGTTATTTTACACTTATGTTTTTTTTTTCTCTTCTTTTTTTTTTCTTTTGTAACTATGTGTTTGTATCTTTTTTAGCCCTGACGAAGCCCTGCAACGTGTGGCGAAACGTTGGCTCAATAAAATAGTATAATTCTACTATTTGAGTTTTTTTGACCGCATCCGGACCATATTCCTTTCATAACTATATTATGTTTCTCCTAATTAGTCTAGTATTGCTAATAACAACATATTATTGCCACAATATGCATTGCTGTATTTGCTTGATGATACAAATACCTTCATGGACTGGTTATCTTTATCATTGATAACAAATGGATTAAAGCCAATCCAAATTTTCCTACCTCTATTACTCAAAAGATGACTAATTTAATAACATTTTTAAATATATTTTTTTATGTTTTTATAGATTTTGTAGTTTTTCATCTATTCCTTGCTTATGTTTTTACTGTTTATTACAATCAAAAATGTTACTCTTAGGTCAATATCTTTTCTTTCTCGTCTGCTCATTAAATTTGTCAAAATTACTATTTAATACATTTTTCTACTTAAAATTGGTTTTAAAGTTTTTCTCCAATTACTATCAGTGTAAGGAACTAATTACTGACACTGTTCAAACTTCAGAATAATTGTATTTCAAAAATTAAAATAGATATATTTCCAAATCACAAAATACAGCTGCACAAGTTAGTAATTCATCTCCATCATCACTAGTTATCAAAGTGAAAACTGTTTAAATTCGTAAATATGCATAAAATGTGGAGTGGCTTTACCCCTCTTCGTTGTAAATATTTTCTTGGTTCCTTCCTCTACCAAGTTATAAGTTAAGCCGTCCATCGTACATCTCTTATTTCCTTCAATTTACTCAGTGCATTCCCGCTCACGGCGTTCAGACTTATATGCAACTGCCAATTGAACTGCAGCCTTTGGTAGATCTTTTCTCATCCCTATGGAATTCTATTCCCTCCTTCATTCATAGTTCTAATACCCTTCCAACCTTCAAATCCCGTAACTTCGACCACCTTCTGTCCACCCAATTCCGGAAGAATTGAAAGTTTCAAACAAGGTTAATATATTTTCTGTACTTGTTGTTTCAGATTTTCGTTTATTCTTGTAAATATGTATATTAGCAAAAATTTTATCTTTCCACTTATTATTTTTAGTTTAATTATATTTGATTTTATCATTTTTTTTTCTCCATTACTTATTATCAGAGGTGTTTGTCATCTTATGTTTTATGATATGATATATGGTTTTACTTTATTTGTTCTATTCTTATTTAATATATTCTGTTAATTATTGTTATTCATGTTCATCTTTTTAAATTCATTATTTTATTATATTTTATGACGTTTTATAATTTCATTTTTATTTTGTATTTCACTCTTAGGCTCTAAAGCCTAATTCTGACGCCTGTATATTATTATAAAGGGATCAATTCCAGAATAAATAAAGAATATTATTAGTATTATTTCTAATGGTTGTTTAAACAAGATTTTTTTGTTGCGAAGAACCAATGGCTTTGGTAACTGTTTAATTGTATTATTCTGTTCTATTGTTACGATATTTTCTTTGAATTCAAAAACATTTTTCATATAATTACAGGCAATCATATATCTTTAGCTATATTTTCATCTGCAATTTTCAGTTCCACCCGGATCTTCTTTTTAGTGGATACAAATACGGCGATATAATCATTCTCTCTTTCTGTTGGGTTTTCAACCAGAACTTTGTCTTTCTTGATCTATTATCGATTCTTCTCTGTCTCCAACTAGTTGTTACCAAGGACCTACATGTTAAATTCTCGCCTATCCGAACTTTGATAGAAGGTTGTCGGTTCATGAAAGATTGTAACCACTTTTTCCCAGGCCGATCATCTGTGAATGGTGTAGGTCTTGTTAGTTCCTTCTACACTAGATGCTGAACACTATTTTACGCCAGGGCAGGTAATCCTGCTGAGTACATCTCATAGACCCATTGAATAATGATATTTTCTATAAGGAAGACTATAACAATGAAAAAAATATATAATTCCATGACATCATATTCCGATATAATTAATTTACAAGTAATTATGTATAATTTACGATAGATATTTCACTTACATTTTATTTTTTTGTATATTTGTCAAAACTTAAATACATTTTTAAATTGAGTAAAAAAATGACGACTTTAAAAAAAAAAACTCTTGCCAAACTCCAAAAATCCACAACTATTTATTATATATTTTTTTGTTAACTAAAACTAGAGAAATAAGAAATCCTTATCCTGGAAGGTCCAATTAAAAGAAAATGTACAGTTAAAATAAAACAAATTTAACCACTTTCAACTAATTTTGAGACCACCAAATAAAGATAAGCAAGTTTATACAATATCTACTATATAAATAAATATAAAATTAGTAACCAAAATAAAACAAATTCTTATTCGAAATTAAAAATAATCAAAGTACAAAAGTCAAATAATCAATTCATGTTCATATGCACTGACATATATAAATATATTTATATATCCATATTTATATACAGATACAAGTACACACTCATGCACTTGCCAAAAATAACAAGACACATATGTATGTAAACCGTGGAGCGTCTGTAGAGTACAGTAGACTTTCACTAATCCAAACCCATGGTTTTAAACGTAAGTTTTTAAAAGTTGAAACTTGAGAGGTTTAGCGTGGCCTAATCTGAGACTTCTGTGGCAAATATAAACAAAATCGTGTGGGTTTCTTGGAGACTAGTCGTGTACGTAAGGAAAACGGATTTTAGTCTTCAATTTTTAAAGCTTATAAGCCATAAATGCTCAAATTTTTGTTTTTTTGTCTATTATTTTTCTTCCTTGCACCGTATTACGTTTCCAACAGAACACTACACCATGACCTTCAACCTCAAAATTCCATATAAACCTTTCCCACTAGCCTAATCCTTTGGTTCAAACCTTTTCTAGTTCCGCCCATCCCTACAGCCCACCTAGAAGGTTGAAAGGGCAGTGGCCAAGAGACTTATTATAAAATAAAAATGGACAATTGGAGTTCTGGCAATGGTCAGATTCTCCACTCAAGTTGAGTGTTTGCGGCTTTAGCGCACTTGCTCAGCCTCCACTGGCTACGTGGGTGCTAGAGTGGGCTCAGGGATCCTCAGGTCGATTAAGTAAATTATTTTTTTTCCTACGGGAGTCTACCAAATTGGTCTGGTATTCTTCCTAGTATGTACTATACTCTCACAGGCACTAAAAGGATTAAAACAAAAGAAAAGGTAAATTCATTAATTTCATTAGCTCACCTTGTATTTTGAAGTGGAACTGAGAAGGCTGAGCCTCCCAGGCACAGAGCAGAAGATGTCTGAAGGAGATGCGTTCATCCCTTTGTCGCACCGCGGTTTGAGACCTGAAAATATAACGAACTTTAGATTATCTTTATATCCAGATAGACAAATGGTTGCGTGTTTAAGGTATATAGTTGACTAGGTTAAAAATATGTTGGGTGGTTATAGATTTAATAGGTAAGTAGACCAAGTCCAATGAAGTATTTAGTAATTTTCAATTAATGATTCACCATTTAACAAAAGGCTTCGTTATTTGTAAAATTTATAGAAATAAATAAAGATATCTAAAGTTCAAAGGAAAAAATGATACAGTTTACTATTTTAATTTTTAGATTTATTGATGGTAATTTTAACAGATCATATGCCATACTGTTTTAAATTTATTATACTAATATGTGACTTCCATACTTTTAACCCTTTATTGTGGAAAATTTGATGGATTTAAGTATATAATTCAATTTTGCAGAGATATCGTCTATTATGTTTAGATCTGCGAACTGTGAGGCTTTGGAACAGTAGTAATTGATCGAATATATATTTTTTTTGTTTTCCTTACGATTCATAGAGTTATCAATACCCAGCCAAAGACTAATACAAATGATGACGTAGGATTTCCAGTGAGTCTAGAATAGTTTCCCAACCCCTCCAGAAAATTAATTGTATGAGAGATGGTTACTC
Organism: Halyomorpha halys; assembly: GCF_000696795.3. Lineage (NCBI taxonomy): Eukaryota > Metazoa > Arthropoda > Insecta > Hemiptera > Pentatomidae > Halyomorpha > Halyomorpha halys. The sequence goes on from NW_027108145.1 coordinate 154,432, forward strand.
TACTTCCGAACTTAATCCCTTTCACAGAAAATTTCCTTTAGTTTAATTCCTCTTTATGCTCATCCTGTAAGTAAGGAATACATTTTTTATAAATGTCCTTTTTCTCTTCCTGTAGCTTTAGACTGTTATTATGATCATTCGTTTTGAATTTTATCGTGGAATCCATTATTAATGGTTCCTTTTCAGTTGAACTAAACTTTGTAGAGCCTTGTGTATCTACGTAATATACTTTTTGGAAACGAATAATTTTTCTTCTCCAGCAGTTCGGTTTTTTTCTTCTTTTTATTGTTGTGCCGATGAGTTACGAGGATCATGTTGTTAGAACATTTTCTCAACTGAGCTGTTTAGTTAATTACATTTTTAATTATTTTTTCTCCAACTATTCTAAAAAAGTTAAAAAGGTACATTTATCGTAATAATCGTAAGGTTCAATATTTTTTATGTTCAATTTTTAGACCTCTGCTTAGATAAAAAAATATATATATTTTTTTTACTTTATTTAGTTTATTCACAACTGTAGAAGTATTTTTACAACCAGCGAATGAGATGGAGAGAGAGAAAAAAAATAATAATAAAAAAAAAATGTCATGAAGGCATGAAGGTTAAGGTCATCCAATGATGCCTCTCCATTAAAATTGAAATTTAAAAATCAATTTAAGAGGTCCCTATTCCAGCTCCTTCGTAAACGTCGTCTCGTATTAAAATAAGAATTAAAATATTGTAAAATCAATTGTACTTTTTATTATAAGTTGTATATTTATTATGACTGACAAAAATACTTTCTTATTACTGACTCTAAATTATTATTCATTATACCTTAATTTTTAACTTGACGATTTAGATAGATCATTTCTTAAAAAACTCTCTTAGCTCCTAATAAAATTTTTATAGGCATAAAATTGACCTTGAGTACAATTCATTGTGGACAATTTAATTTGCCTCTAGAATCTGAAGATTTTTTTATTTAATTTTCCACAAAAAAAAAATATTATAACCATAAGTCATCTATCTGGTTTATCTGACATTGATAAATACTTCATAGAAATTGACATTAAAAGTGAAATAGTGGTTAATTTTAATTTAAGTTTACATTGTAAATAATTCACGAACGATTCAGATTCTGAATAAAAAAAGAACCTCAGCTCATATGTATGTTTGTATTTTTGTTTACAAGTTGATTAAAATTATAATATTAATTTATTTTATATGTATATACATTCTTAAAAAAATTATACTTAAATTTTCTGAAGTGAGATTATGTTGATGTAAATTTCAATGTATAATATTTATTTTGTTTTGACATCATTTCAGTTTATAACATACTCAGAAAATTACGAGACTATTTCTAGTAAAACGAGTAATAGAGAAATAAAATGGGCTATCTCTGGATTCGGAAGTTGTCCTGTATTTTCTCAAAAATTGCAATCAAAAAAGGATATTTGAACTTTCGCCTAGAAATTGATAATTTATTTGACTTCTCGATTTTATAGAAGAAATATTGAAATCGAAATTTCATCTAAAGAATCTCATTTGTTTTATTATAAGTAATCCGTGCCTCAAAAGATTTCAAATTCTACAGTTCCTGTCTGCAGCCGAATCGCCAGACCAAACTTAAAAAAAATTTAAACTCGTGCTTGATTCGTCAATAGTAGATTTGATTTACATTTGAATATAAAAAAGAGATGTGAGGTACTATTGAGGAATAAGTTAGTTACAGTATGGGGCGTAGAGGATGGGAAATCGAAGTCTGTCTCGGCTTCCGTTCACTCGAGGGGGTATTTTCCCCTGGGGCTCTTCCGATTGGCTAACGGCGATCGATTCTCTCCCTCTCATTGGTCGGATTCAACCAATATGGCCAATATGTCCGTTATCGATAATTGAACCGCAACCCGAATCACATGCTACTTCGGAAAATTTTAGGGTAGAGTAATTTAATTAGAGGGTGGACATGCTATAATATATTTTCAAATCAAGTGATTGATGATTCAAATTAATTTATTCCAAATATAAACATAACAAATAACAACTCTCAAAACTATTCATTCAATTCTTCGATCTGGCTCATAATTTATTCTGAATACATTTTTCGAAATCTGTTTAACGTTTCATCGCACTTATAGCAGACATTGATGTTCTCAGCTGAAATGGCTGCCACATTTGTCTCATTAAATTCAATCAGATTAATAAATTGCTTGATAAGATGATAGAACGTGCCAGAGAGTTATGGATATGATGGGTTTCAAAGATTCATATCTTTCCCCCCAATAAAGATGAAATATTTAGAAATTGGAGAATGGGACAAACTAAATTTTCCTTTTAGTTTATCATAAATTATTAAGGAATTTATTATTTAAGGATGTTTTAATTTGAAAGTGGTTTCAATCAATGTTTGTTTTAAATTATTACATTTATTAAACTTTTTAATCAATATCAAATGAAAAACATATACTCATAAAAACATATATGAAAAACATATAAGTGGCTCATAAATAAGCAAAGAATTAAACGTTGACCAAGAATATTTCCAAATTTGTATTACTATATTTTATTTATTACAATATATATTAAATATTGGGTTTATTATATGTAATTTGAATATGTTGTTAGCTTAAAACCATAAATATGAGGAGTAAATAATGAAATTTAGTCCTGAAAATTTGAACAATTTTTAAATTTTAATCGAGAATAGTCTTGTGTATTTGTCTGTGTGTATATGAGTACAGAAGATGTGGATTATGTTACGGTTATAGATTTCATCATTTTTTTTTAATCCTTTTTTATTTATTGATAGATATTACAATCTGCCACATAGTTGTGGGCAATAGGTAATAGTGATGAATGATTTCATACATACTAAAATAAAAAAAAAAATATAATAAAAAAAAAAATGGATTTCATTATTAAAAATACAAACACAAACTGTTCTATTCTTACTTTTCTGATGTTTTGCTTTTTTCACTGCTTCAAGCCGCTGCCGACACGATGCTAAAAATGTTTGCTTGGTTGGTTTCAAACGTTCAAGTACCAGAGAGATAGCAGACCGTTTATGTTATTTTAATGTAAGTGGTTAATTACGATATTGATCTCAAGCAACATGTATGTCCTGCATAATTCATAGTATTTTTTTATACATGACAGCATATGACATAACAGCGGACTATGAAAGGCCCCTAAACGACTAACATGCTTGACGTCTTTTGAAGGATACGACAAGCGCACAAATATTCAGATTTGAGTTTGTCAATCCAAAATAATTTAGAGCTAGTTGCCGTGGACTATTATACCAAGCAGGTATGTAAAAAGCTAAATAAAAAGAGTAGTTTAATCCAATTAATTTTACATGCATTGTACAAACCTTTTTGTTTGATTAAAACTGTTTTTCATGTGCTTTATGTTTGTTAATACAGTGCTATATTAATATTATACAAATTACACGACTAAAGTAAAATTTAAAAAATAATTTAAAATTATACGTTTTAAGTTTAATTATCATTTTTATTTCTCTGAAAAAAAAATCAGATTTTTATCACATGATTATTTTGCCTCATATCATAACCACGTGGTTTTTTCCCCACAATCCAGTTCTTCCTGACTTATCTGGTGGACACAAGTCAACTTAAAAAAAAGATTTTTCATATTCGAATCTGAATGTAAATCCAAAATTTTCTTTTTTTTTTTCTTCATTAGACATGATTTTTCCACATTATCTGTCTCTAAATTAGAATCTACTCATGTGTGATAAGCGAGCGATAATACTGTTTTGTAAATCTGTAATTAAATGTTTTAAAATTGAATAGGAAAGCGACAAAATAGGTTAATTTGATTAAATCCATTGGTTTGGTTAGTTAAATTAAATTTTTAATAACCTGAAAAATATTTTAATTGTTGGATTTGGGGTATAAATTTATATTTAACGTCCAGATTGGCCGAAACGTACATTTAAGGTAATATTAAACAGTGTTAGAGACTTAACTTGGATACAAATTGTTTTATTTAAACAATAAAACCAGTCTTGAAGAAGTAATATGATTATAAATAATTTATTTTTGTTATTTCTAAAATGTTTTTTGGAATCATCTTTAGTGATTTTCGGTATCGTTTATGCACCGTTAACTGTTTGACAGTTAAAAAAATCTCCATTTTTTTAAAAATATGTACAGGACTAGAATAAAACGTTTATTTAAAGGAATAATATAAATATTGTACCATATAGTTTAATAATTTAACACTTACTTTTTAGAAGAGGTAGGTCTGCAATGAAGCTGCTGCTGTCATCGACAGTATTCTAAACAGAAAAATATTTTCCATTATTATTAAAAAAAAAAAAATTGCTCTAAGATATAATCCTGTCTCAAGATATAAGATATAATCTGTCCAGATGTGATTTAAGCAAGATTTTTAATCGCATAACTTGGAAGTTCTCTCACTATAGACTTAAAGTATGAACGCCTTTCCTTGAGATCGGCCGCAATCAAATTTTATAAATTAACAAATTCGTCATATTTTATTTTAAAAAATAATAACAAGAGTGTTTGCGGCTTTAGTGCACTTACTCATCCTCCGCTGGCTTATTAGCAATGACGCGGTGAGAGGGATGTGTTGGGATCACGAAGACCCCTGCTTTACCGCTCATACGTGAGGATAGAGGATGCTCGGGGATCCTCTGGTCGAGAGTGTAAATTAAACATAATAGTGTAAGTATGGTTAGTGTTTTTATTTTAATCTTATATTACTTAAAAATTTAATTTTTTAATTTTAATTTCAAAACTTTGTTTTATTTCATTGTATTGTTAAAATTTACTTTTATTTTGTCCTTATTTACTCATGTACATAGTACGATTATGTTCATTTTATTTATCCTTTGGTTTATATAAATTAAGAGATTTTATTTATTTTTAAACTTTTAATTTTTTGTATGAATCTGATCATTTATCACTATTACTTAAAACCCAAGATTTTGGCAGATTGTAATACGTATCAATAAATAAAAAATATATATAACAAATTTGATTATGACCGATCTAAGGCGGCATATATTCATATTTCCAGTTTATGGTGAGAGTACTTTCGCCCTAAACGATCAAAAATTCTCTTGAAATCTGTTTCTCTTTTCGTCAAAGTCTTGTTTGAAACAATTAAAAATATTTTCATTTCTATAAAACACTGAATGTGTATGCTATCTTTATTAAAAAATCAGCAAAGATTTTTCTTTTTCAAATATATTATCATTCTTTATGGGGAATTTATTGGGAAAAAATGGGCTACACTTCTGTTCAGATTTTGAGACATAAATGGAGGACGTAACGTTGTGAACATGTTGTGGTATAGCCGATGTTAACAAGTAAACAATTAATCAGAGCAATGTTTATTAATTGCCTGTGCACAAGTTTTATATTGGTACATTTCTCTATATTCCTGACGTATTGTTACATAATTGCTATTTGGTGTGCATTTTCTGTGAATCAGGATGTTGTGATAATGAACGCTACCAACATATTCATCATCCCACCCAATGGATAAAATATTACACAGATACACGCGTATCTATACAATACGGAGAAATTGAAAGGTTTTGAAATGAAAATTGTCAAGTCTCTCGTAACGCCAGGTAGTATCTTTACTGGGCTAGAAATCGTACATGGAGTGTAAGAGTATACATATTCGCCCCCCTCCCTAATCTATGCAATTTTTGAAATTTTGATTTGATTTTAGTTGGGATTCAACTGTGCCTTATGGTCAATCTTTTGAGGGTATCATTAATTTTCTGATCTCTAGTTCTTCTCCAGGGGATAAGAATAAAATTGATATAATATGATTTTAAAATAAAATACCTCTATTCTATCTTTTTAAGTTTTCTGAAACAATTTGCTGGACGGTTTGAACAAATAGAACAAAATACAATATAGGTTAGTTGGTTAGTGATAGTTTTGTTTCATGTCATTAATTGATTTAAATATTACATTTTACTCGTTTGATATTCTTGAGGTTTGAAGGTTGGTTCTGGTGTGAAAGTGAAGATAAAATAAGGGTTCTCTCTTGATTCTTTCTCCTCATCCTTCTGCCGCCACCGCCTCTCTCGCCTGAGTGTAAGGTTTTACTCCCTCATGATTTATGAGATGAGACCTCCCTGAAGAGTTCTGTCTCTTTCCTCACCTGTCCAGGTCAAGATGGCTACTCAAATTGGTTCTTACCCCTATTTTATTGGGGCTCAAGATGGCTGCCCAGGACTCCTACCGCTTATCTTTGCCACCAGATGGCATAATCAATTTCTTTTCAGAAGTGAGGGGGCGCCTTACTTAAACAAGAGTATTCATTAACATCATAATCTTTAAAAGATTTCTGTATATCTTCAGATAATCTCGTTATATAATTAAATCCATAATTTTTTTTATTTTTTACTATTTCGTTCTGCGTTTGATATTTTGAACTTTTAAGGTTAATTTCACAAATCTTTAAAATTTTTTTTGGTAAAAATGTTTTAGGACTATATTTAATATCTTATTTTTTACTATATGTAACCTACTATCATCAGTTATTCTTATAGCTTTTTTTATATAATTATTAATTACATTATTTTTTATATGATAAGGGTGGCAAGAATAGTAATTCAATATTATATTACTGCTTGTTACTTGTGTGATTTTTTTATTATTCTATCCATTCTATGATTATATAGGTGCATTTATGCCGCTTATAATTAGTCTTAATGGTTGGTCCTAGGTTGGTTATAATATTTATCTATCAAACTATTCACAACCTTATCATTAATTATTTTGTTTTTGTGCAGTTTTTCAATATAACTTTTTAAGTTTAACTTTCTAAGTTTCCTATATGTGCTTTCCTCACTTAATATCTTTTCCATTTTACTATTATCTTCTTTCCTATTTATTATAGCTACTTTCTTTGTCAGTTGCTTGAATCAGATTTAACAATTCAAATTTGTAGATTATTCTTTTTTGAATTTAATTCGATTCGATTCTCAATCCAAGTACCTGCCACTCGTGTATACTGACCATAGTCATAACAAGCCCATACGCATACCATTGGCTAAGCGTACATCTAAGCCACTAAGTCAAGACACTCGGGCCGGATTGTTTGAGTAATACAAAGCGCGGTGAAAGTCTGAATACTTCATGACGTCCAGATAAGCTTCTTGGCCTACCGAACCTATCGCTGATTCATGAAATACACTCGCGCGTTTGTAATTGGACAGACTGTTCAAGTTACTAGAAACATGACGCATAATCCCGGGGCAAAAATGCCTTTTCGTCTACACTTGGAACGACCCACCAGCGGTCAGCTGAGACAAAGGGAACAATTGATTTGAACTGGGCCGTTGTGCGGGATACCAACGCAATAGATTCACTGAATTTAATTTATGATTCTAAATCATTTTTCCATTTATTAAAAAGTTATTATTATTTTTATTTTTTTGCGTTTTTCAATGAACTTACCTATTTTCCTGGTCATCTTGGATGTGGTTCTAAAATAACGACTACTTCTTTACAGTTTTTCTATTACAACGATTTCAGTACCAATAATCAAACTGTTTGTTCCGACCTGTAGTAGGCGGTGTCACAGGTCCATCAAACTTGAATTCGATAACTTCTTGATAGCAAATTTGGTCACTGGTTCCAGCCGTAAGTATGAAGAGTGGAATGTCATCAGTTCCATTCCTAAGAATATGTTGTCTAAAAGTTTGTGGGTAACTGAAGCCAACAGCGGGTGCATGCGTAGTTGTTCCTGCATCCACTCTTCCAACTAGTTGTTCACAGTTTTTATCAGCTCCCTTAGATAAAAAGTCTGAGTTAATTCCGGTAAAATTCCAGGCGGAGATCCTTAACATCCTCAACTTTACTCTAGGAGCGGTAGCTATATCGAAGGTAATCATTGCAGTCCCCTTCGGATCAATCTAATTCTTTAATAAACGTACCATATCTGAAACAGTCACGGTGGTCGTTTTCTTAACGATATCCATTAGAGTGATTTTGAACCAGGGTTGGTAGTTAATATCTGGTGGATTAGGCGGAGGAGTAAGTCTCCCTCCAGTTAATTGTTTCTTCTTGAAAAATTGGGTCAGCCTCTTCGCATTCCTGGTATGGCGTGCGGTTCTTAATGGTTGCGACGACTGTTTTTGTGATTGAGATGACATATTTAAATAATTCTAATATTAATAATATAGTTATGGCCAAAAGTATATATTGGAGAACTGAAACTGTAAAAACGGAAGTCCTGAAATAAGAGTAATAATAACGTTCAGTAAGATTACTCTGGTCAATACAATTCCCAGAGATATTCATAAATTCGTACAGATGGTACGAAAAATAAAAATAAGCCAGTTCTTCTTGGAGTGAATTACTTCCAAATATTGAAAAGGCAGAAAATAAAGAAATGGGTTACACCTTAAAAAATGTTCCGACCTGTACAAACATCAACTGTACCGTTTCAAACTGTCCCTGGATCTCGGTAAGGACTGATTTGACTGTTCTTAACTGCGTCGGTCAGGAGTGAACTTATCCGAACTGAAAGAGTTATCAGAAGTACACGGTCACTGAGTTGGTACGGTCTCTCCTCAAACTCCTATCGTCCTTAAAAGGTCATCAAATAATCTTTTCAGTTTGTCATTATCTGTCAATTACTCGGAGACTGAAAATCGGAGTCGTCATCACCCGGAACATTTATCTCAATTTTTTAAAAAATTAATTATTAATATTAATCCTGTATAACTTCTTTTTTTTTTAGTTGTAGAACTTCAGAGAAAAAGTTTAGCTTCAAAAGATGTGACATTCAATATTCATTGATTGTCAATAGCTATTAAAATATATAAGTGAACGTAACTTTGTAAGTTAACGTATTCAAAAACCACATACAAGGTTTTTGTGGACCGTTTAAGGATAGAATCCGGGAAATGATTTCGTCATACACACCTCTACTCTGAACTAGGTTTTGTTTGAGCATGTGCCGTACATTAATTCTGAAGTAGGTGTTACTAATTTCAGGCTTTATCGTTAGAACCTATATTATATTTAGTGAAATAAAGTGTAATACCCGATTGGCGTCCAGTAACATTATAAATATCTGAAAACGAAATGAGTTGGAATTGGACGTTTTAGAAACACTTTTAAAAGTTAAAGGTGAAAATTAGGTTATAAAATACAAAACCATACACATAGATTTCATTTAATAACTTCAAGTGTATTGAAGAACTTATTTATATCATAAAAAAAGTATTTTCGTTTATAACCACTAACAATTGAAACAGCATTTACAAAATTTTAACTACATCTTCAAGGTCTTCAAAAGTTTTAACAATATTAAAATGTGAAAATATAAAGAGGTAGTGTGTAAAGCTGAACAGTTGGTTTATTTTCACGCGCCAATTTCAAAAACTACCTTTTCGCTTTGAAAAATTCCTTAAGCGTTAAATATAAGGTTTATTGCGCAAGACCAAAGGCATTATAAGATCACGATACGATCCATTGGAATGGAGCAGTAACCATAAACCTGGAAGCTTCATTAACTTCATACCCGTGGTAGCAGATTCACTAAAATAACTTTATCTATTATAAACTTTAGTTGATTGTTCGAAAACATTTATTGGGCTTCTAGAAGTTTTAGGAGGCTCTTCACATGACCATACTGCTTGTATAAAAAAGAAAACACTTAAGAAATAAAAATTATTAGGATCAAATTGGATTTCAGGAAAGTTATAAGATGAAAAGTCGCATAAGGTTGTTGAAGGAGATCAACATATGGACAGGATTTTGTCCGTGTCATAATGACATGATATAGACTTGTGGAAAAACCACCCATAAGGAAACCATATTTCTTAAAGGGATTTTATCTACTTTACGATTGGTCTATTGGTTCTGATTTACCTTGAATTATTTTTGAGTGGTCACTTATTTATTCATCAAAAATCGTGACGATTTACGTAACAAAAAATTTGAATTTTCGATTTGGTATCGGACTATAGAACATATAAACATTATTTTGTTTTTGAGGTGGTCTATTATTAAAAAACAAATGTTTGTATGTCAAAAAAACCTAATTCCACAATTTTGGAGAAAACGCGAGCCAAATCTAGTTCATGCCGAAATAATTATAGACTTCATATATATATATATGAAAAATATTTACGTGAAATTTCTTCTCAGCAGGAGGTTGAGAAAAATATTCACAAGTAAAATGCGATAAAAAAAATAATACTTTTCAATGTTGGTCTGCTCGTGAGGTCTCTTGCCGTAGATTTACCCAACCTGAACAGTATATCATTCTTGTATTCGAGAATCGATCCATGGTCTTGTTGAAGCTGGTGTAGCTTACTACTATCACTAAGTTTACTACTATCACCTCTAAAAATATACAAAGGATTTACGGGACATTTATACCTATAATTAATATATGCTTCAATATTTAGCAAATAATTTTTTTGTTTTATATTCTGCTATTCAGCAATTTTTAATGCCATACCATTACATTGATAGAATTATTTTTATGGTGTTAAATTCCTCTTTTTTGTATCTCATTTTTGATATATTGTCCTTCTTGTTAGTTAGATATTAATTCATTGTATTATTATTGTGCGTACCCAGCAGGCTCCGAACAGTTCCTTGGCCCCCCAGCGACTAGAGACTGAAGAGTATGTTTGGGAATCGGCCCCTTACTAAGAGAATATTATGGGGGTCCTTCGCAAGAAAACGTTTGAAAACTACATGCCTAAAAAATTTTTTTAAAAATATTTTGTCACTTGGAAGGAATCTGAGTAAAGAATCTTTATACAAAATTAAGTTTTTCTGTCGCTATTTACAATAAGCACTTTTTAAAAATTATTTTTATTATATATATAAACTTTTTTTTTAAATTAAAAAAATATGCTGGAAAAATACAAGTTAATTGTTGCTTGAAAGTGAGTGTGAGAAATATTTTTAGATTTACGCCACTCATCATAAATTCAATAAAATGAATAAACTGATCGTTTTAATATCATATCGTACAAGATCATCTTAATAAAATAAATAAATAATTAGGAGAATCGTTAACGTAATTAGGTGAATCATTAGGTCCAAGCATATGCCTGGAAGAAAATTGGCAAAAACTCAATTAATTTTTATGAGGTTGCTATGTTCATGAGGTTTATTACATATATATATATATATTGTAATATGCTCTTTTTGAGTAAATAGTATATTTTGATGTATAAAGGGTTTTTGATATGT
>NW_027108145.1:166045-169314 GCF_000696795.3 Halyomorpha halys
ATATAATTTAACAACTCTAAACTTCATGCAGGCTATTCTGCCCAGGTCAAAATATCAATATCTAATTAGTCAATTATCAATTAAAAACAAAGTCAATTTATTTATCTGCAGACACAATTCTTTAAAACGTTTATCACAACAATTGTTATATAACATGACAGGCTCTGAAAATGGGTTTTATTGTTGTAGACTAAAATACAAAATTAAAAAAAAAAAAATTAATAATGAAATTATTAAGCGTCATAAAATATTTCTTATAATATTAAATTGGAAAAAAATGAGACATAAAAGGAAAATAAAAGAAGAAGTAATTAAATCTAAAGAAATAAAATGAAACTATATCTCGTATCATGAGTCATAAGGCTGTGGTTTTAATATTTTTGAAGTTTTTATTAAATATTCGTGAAAAAAAGACTATAATTTTTGTGGAAAATAATTTATAGGGTCATATTTCGAGAGCAGATTGAGTTACGAAAGTGAGGTACTGAATTCCATTTTCAGTTATTTTTGGATTGATATAACAGGTTTTAAAAATGGGTTTTATTGTTGCAGAGTAAAATACAAAATTAAAAAAAAAAAAAATGAAATAATACGTCTTAAAATATCTCTAATAATATTAAAGTGGAAAGAAATGAGTCATAATAAAAAAAAAAGACGGAGAAACGTTTATATTAATAAAAAAATTAAAAAAAAGTAAATACAACGAAACAAATAAAATGAAACCATGTCTCGTATCATTAATCTTTTTTTTTTATTACATATTCATGGAAAAAAAACATTGTTTTTGTGAAAAATAATTTATTAAATTATATTTCGATAGCAGATTGTGTTATAAAAGTGAAGTACTGAATTCCATTTTCAGTTATTTTTGGAATAATATAACAGGTTTTGAAAATGCGTTTTATTGTTGTAGAGTAAAATAAAAAATAAAAAAAATAATTAAATTATAAAACGTTTTAAAATAACTCTAATAGTATTAAAGTAGAAAAAAATGAGACATAATAACAAACTAAGGGGGAAAAAAGAAGGGAAAACGTTTATATAACTAAAAAATTAAAAAAAAAAAAAGAAAAGTAAATACAACGAAACAAATAAAATGAAACCATATCTTTTTATGGTATTTTCATTTTTTTTTTTACTTTTTATTAATTATTTTAATTAATTAATTAATTAAATTAAATATTCATGAAAAAAAACCATTGTTTTTGTGAGAAATAATTTATTAAATTACATTTCCATTGCAGATTGTTTTACGAAAGTGAGGTACTCAATTCCATTTTTGATAAATTATCTTTCCTTGAAGTGTAACGTATCCTCCTGGGACAACCTGTATGATTTATTTTTAAATGGTTTTAAAAATATAACTGTCGTTAAATAAAATATTTTAATAGTTCATGCACCACCTTACTTGAATACTACATGTATTTATGTTTATATGTATATGTATATATATATATATTTTTTTTTAAAAAAATTTTCCAGAGTTTATAATGGTCCATTCAAGCACAGTAAGTCTTAAGGTTGATATAATATTGTAAAAGAAGAGTATATGAAATTATTGGCAATAAGTAATTGTAATTATTGAAGAAGACAAACAAAGAACTATTGTTGAGCTAGGGTTATTATTAGCGGTATAGTTGCAAACAAACCGAACAATGTAGCCGGTGGGAGGTAGAGGACTCCCTGGGACGCCTTTGTCCTCAATGTTTTCGAGGGGACCAACTCTAACCCAATTACCCAATCACACGGTTCTTTAACTATTTTTATCAAATCTCGATAGTTCAAATATAGTTATAGAGATGATAATTTTTTTTTTTTTAATTACAAAATTTTCTTGTCCAAATCGCTGTTCTTCAACTCTTAACTAAGGCCGCCAATCGGATAGTTTTTCTGATTCGGTAAAACTTCGGTTAACCGTCACACGCTTGTATAGTACAAGAGCCCAAAAGGATAAAAAAGTAATTTCAACCAAATTTTTAAATATTTTAATGAAAACTTTGTATAATTACTTGTAAAAAATTTATGAGTCTGCCAGGTATAGTTAGGGGGCATGAAAAATGGCTGCTGTATTAAAACGTTAAAAAAAAATTAATTTTTCATTAGGAGCTCTATATCTTTAAGACTACAAACACATCACTAGAAAATCTAAGAGAACATTATTTAAACTAAAGAAAATTTGCTAAAATATAATCCATAATTGAGCTATTAACGTTTAATAGTCCCCGTTTAATAGTTAGATATAGCATTTTAAAAAGCATCATTTCATAAGAACTGCACTGAAAAATCAGTCGTTATTTAATTTATTTTGAGAAATCTATATCTCAAAAACCATCCGACCTACAAATGTCTATTAACACTCAAATAAAACCTAGTATAATGTACTATAAAATAGTTTATGACATTTATCTTCGTAGGAGTAGTAGTTTTTATGATATTTGACAAAATAAATTCACTAATAGTAATTTCAAGTAGTTCAGATAAAATGACACAATTATGGCTTATATTTCGGAAAATTTACTTTACTTTAAATAGTGTTGTTGGTAGTCTCAAAGATATGGAGCTTCGTATAAAAAATTATTTTTTTTTAAGTTTTAAAACAGCCGCCATTTTGTATTTCCCCTAACTATACTTGGCAGACTCATCAATTTTTACTATAACTATGCCTATTTTTTTTTTATTATTAAAGTAATCAAAAATTGAAATAACTGCATTTTTTTCTACGAATCTTTTGTATCTATTTTGAATTGATTTGATGAATTTTAGTTTCTCATATACATTGAGTTTGATATTGCATTTAAATTTTTACGGCTAAGCCTCCACTTCTACACTACGCATATTGTAAGGAAGTGATTCGTAATACATGTAAAGATAAATCACCGTATAAAGACCACGAGGGGACGAAAGATGTTGAATGAGATAAAAACGAAATTGAATGTTTACCGAATTCTAAAAGAAGTCAGTTAATGTTTTTAAATGAGTGAGTTATCAGACAATTATTATAATTAATCTATAATTATTAACTTTTAAAAGTTCATTAATTTATGGGTATTACCTATCAAATAATTTGTAAATATTTTTCGAAACTATTTTAAACAAAGTTGGAACCATTTAATTTTTTTTGTATGTTTGAAATCTTATGAATACAATACTTGATTATATGCATGAGAGATAATAATAGTCAATTTTAAATATTTTCAGTAACATCCATCAAAATGATTTTTCTTGTAATGAACAACATAGAAACATAAGAAATTATATAAGCATATATA
>NW_027108145.1:169395-174788 GCF_000696795.3 Halyomorpha halys
TTGATGATAATTTATAGGTTTAAGAATATGGAAGCGTAACTGACTACTTATCTATTACATAACACGATATTCCAGCTTAACTCGAATTGAGTCTTTCTTAAGTTTAAAAAGTATTATGTCTCATTGATTGAAAGTTAGAGATAAAAGTATTTTTCATTTCATTTGGCAATGTTAAAATAATAATAATAATAATAATAAGGATGTATAAGTTACCTGACCATCGTCGACAGCACTAGATAGGGCATTATGGAGTACCAGTTGGGAATCATCCAGACCTGAATGTTGTAAGAGGTCGCTTCTCCGGATCCCGTAGTCTGACCGCCGAGGCTGGGCATCATAAGGGAAACCAGTGTGCATGTTGCTCTGTTACAAAAAAAAAAAATATATATATATATATAGCGTTATATATAGTTAGGGGTGTCTTTTGTATGAGATTATACCCCCCCAAAAAAAAAATTGTTAAAAAACAAAAATTTAACTCTTACATTAAACATGTTAACATGCCCCAACGGGCCGATTTGGTATTAAATAAAAGTTTTAAAAAAATGATAAACAATAAAAAAAAAACAACAAATTGACCATTTGATTAACTAACTTAAGGTCAAAACGTTTCCCCCTCTTCGTTTAAGCTACTATACAAAACCTTCAACCTCTAGTCATATAGGTTTAGTATATGCACAGTAAAGAGTGTATTCTCACTATTTGCAATGAGCAACGGCCGAATATAGGTGATAAAAATACTGCTTGCTTAAATGTAAACTACAGCAACAGTCATCCGACAAAAATTAATAAAAATATAAATATGATAATATTACGAAATCGGTTGCATAAATTCTCTAGTATCGATTTCTTATAGCAATTCCCTTTTTTAAAAAAAGAAATAAAATAAAAACATAATCGTTTAGTAACAGAACTTATTAAAACTCCACTTATAGGACAACAAATACGTCGATTATATTTAGATCGGTTCACACTGTACGTTCCGTTTTCCATCCGTGAACTTTCTTAATTTGGGTGTGTTCACATTTACTTTATTGTTCAGTTCTTTTTTCCTTCATGTATATATTGTGTTCCAATGAAAACCTAGGAATAGCTGCAATTGTGTTAGATAAAGAAAATGAAAATTCTTTGAAAAGAAACTATTGTATATATAATTTTTAGGGAGAACAAGGTCAATTCCTCATACACATGATAAAAATCTTATATAATTGAAAAATCGTTTATTTTATTCTTTTTTCCATTGCCATATCGACGTTTTAGACTATTCACTCATCCTCACAAAGTTCTGTGAAAGCATCAAAACGTAATATTCAATTACTGTTTTAAGTATTAAGTATTAATTTATGAATTGACTATAAACCAAATTATTTAAAAAACAGTAATATATATTTTTTTAGTCTTATAACTGTGTACATATATTTATCCACTCATTATGTTCGATACTGTTACAAATTATTGTTATAAGAAATTAACTAGTATTTCGGGTAAAAGGAATATTTGAAGAAGGGAATCTTCCAGGGATAATTTATTATTATATATAAAAAACCTCATAGATTTTTTTAGTACTTCAGGTTGTCAACTTGTATTACAACTGTATTTATTGTTCATTAAGTCGTAAATACGCCGTATTTCGTCTCACTAATTGAATTAATTTCAATAAACTTAATTAGGAACTTTCAATGAAGTAACCGTTTCAGTCTTTCCATAGCACATTATTTATAATATTTATAATATTTTATCTTGACAGAAAGTGTGAATCGATTTTTAGTCATCTAGATTTTTCTCAGATTATAATTTCGTAGGTAGGAAGAGCATTCATCAGGAAAAGATTGAAAAACTAGGAAAATAACATGTCGAAATGAAGACTGATACTTGAGAAATTACAAGTTAAAAGTTTGACAATTTTTTTTTTTAATTTATAAAATTTCTAATGAGTAATGATAAAGGATGGGGATTTAGTATTTTCATATATTATTTTTCTATGACTTCTAAATGCATAAATATGTCTATATGGTCCTGACGAACATTTCCTATTTTTAACAATTTTAAAATAATCTTCACCTTTAATTTTGTTTTTACATACTCTTGTAACTACATATTTACCATTGTATTCTATGTATTTTTGAATATTTTATATATTTCCTTTATATAAGTAGGTATTTAAGTCGATATTTCCATTATCAATTAGTACTTTTTTATAGTCCTAATAAAATGTTTTGTATATTACAAAAAATAAACCTATTTCATTATGTATTAGAAGTATATTACAAAAAAAAGCTTAGTTTTTGGGATTTTATTGCCTTCAAATACCATATCCACCTATTACATGTGTGGAGGTAGAATGATATTTCGGTTGATGCATATCTATTTTTCGATCGGTTGACCATTTATATTTGAAAACATAATGAAGCATATTACTTGCAAGTTTATGAGAAAAAGAATGCAAGAAAGATGAAAGACGAATTAGAATAATCATTACACGGATAAATGTATTTCTTCCCCTTTTTAAAATCTTCTTTTAACAAATTATAACGTTGAATACGGTATTTTGTTCATTTTCAGTTTTTTTTTAAAGCTGAATTTCTCCATTTTTTAATTGTTTGATATTAAATATTTATGTATATTTATTACATGTGTTAACTTGACATAGGATCACATAAAAATCTCATCCCTAATAATAAATGAAAATGTTTATTTTTAACACTAAGAACCGAAGCCCTTTCCTAGTTGAACAATTTCTCTAAGGAGAGCGATTTAGGGAATAATCATTAAGTCAAGCTATACTCACATGTATTTCGGATTCTCTCCTCTGGAGCTGGTAGTGCTGGTGGTGGACATTGAGGGAATATGGATCGGGAGACATATAGTCGACTGGTGGTGAGGAGTTAGCAGGAAAAGGTGGCGGGAAATATGGTGGCTGAAAATCTGCCTGAAGAGGTGTCCGTCCTGGGGAAAAAGGAGGTCCGCTAGTCCCCAAGCGGTCCTGAAATTTGAGATAACATTCATTAAATTTAAAAACAAATTTCTCAATTATTTATATGATACATATAAATATGTGATTTAATATAACAATTAAAATTACTAATTTCGACATTGTAATAAATAAAAAACATTTTTTTAAAAATAACAATCAATTTCAAGATAACTATTTACAAATTGCCAGAAGGCTATAATAGATTCATGATATATTTAGAGGTAAAAATTTGAATGACACAGTGAGGTGATTTGAATTTTATTTATTTACATATATGTAGTTTTAAACAGGATTTGTTTTAAAAAAGCATTAAATAAAAAATAAAAATAAATAAAAATTAGATAAAAATAATAAAGTAAATAAATATAAATCGTAAATAATCAACAATTAATACCATTGGTTAAAAATAAAATGTATGCAAAAACAAGCTCCAGTGAGTGTTGACAAAATTGATACAGGAAATTAACATTTATATTGGGTGACGTTGATCGATCTTCCATGCAAATATATTTAACATATTTAGATCAAAACTTAACATTTGTTATTATTCCTTTATTCCGCAGATACATAAGCTACATTAAGGACAGTTTCGCTCATATCTGCTTTCAGATAGTATATAAATCTTCTTTTTTTTTTCTTTTTGTTCAACTGATGGTTAAAATTTACCCATGAAAACACAATTTAATGCCACATTTGATAATTTCAAAAAAAAATTATTAATCTGAGGTTTGGATGTGAGATTATTATGTTGGAATGATAAATTATGATTATTATATTATTAAAAACATTGTTATTATATACTCATCAGCCTCAAACGTTTGTCGAGCCAGAATGAGTGCCTTGAAGGAATTGTTTGCTTTATAATAAAATATTGCTGCTATCAAGGAAACAAATGACTGAAAATTCTCAGTTCCTCTAAAAATCAGTCATGTGTGTCCTTTAAATTAAAAAAGGTTTCTTATGATATTTCGCTTGTATCAATGAGAGCATTTAGCACTGATATATTGCCCTTCACTGTGCCACATTGTAATAATTATCAATGGCTCAAGTTGTAATTGAATTTTTGTTTTGAATCTGAGTTGAAAATATGATTTTTCAATAGCAAATAAAGAGATTTTATCCTAAAAAATATTTCAGATTTTTTTATGGATTCAAATAATAAAAAAAGATGAACGTGTGAATATTACTTATTCGACTGATTTTTTAGTTTTTTTAAATACCGAAAATTATTAAGATATTTTTGTTTGACATAGCTTTTGGGAAACATTTTTAATATCGGTACGGAAGATATATATATATATATATTTTTAATTGAGACCTAATTAAGAAAAAACAAATCGTTCTATGAATGACTTCTAACGCAAACAGAAGTTTAGCTGCATGATTAATTAGATAGATACGATCAACCGTCTACCACACACATACTAGATGTATATTAATTGACTCACGGCGTTGGAACCGGCATAGTGGCAGAGAGCCAGGGTGGTCGGGTTGTCTCCACTGGTGGACTGACTGCCAGATCTCAGCTCGTGAGGGGGGGGGGATACAACCCTCTTCATCTTCATTGAGCTACTTCTATTGTACACCTCTAGCATTATTAGCAGCCTTTCAATCGACAATATATCTCAGGACTCTCAGCTTGAAGCAGAATATATCTCGATTCTTTGTTTAAGCCCAAGAGGAGCTAACATAAGCAACTGGCGTCGAAGAAGAAAAATTAACCGTTAATGGAATATAAAAGATACTGCTTAGTCGATAAATAAGTGTTTAAGTCATCAGGTATCGAAAAAGAAGAACAGCGTTCCGAAAATAAAGGCGTTCAGGAGACACTAAATATCACCCACACATTCGCTCAATAACTAGATATTATCCATAGAACTTTTCCTTACAATATGAATTGTTTGTGAAACTTCGACACATTGTTAATTCACCATGAATAATTTCAAGGGACGCTATGATGCAAGAGTGCCACACAGCCAAACGAAAAAATTATTTTTTATTCCACATTCAATCAATCTGGAAGCCAGCACCTGGAATCAATTCAGATTCCACTCCTCGTCAAAGACGTAGACAGTATTCAGATATCTAGATCGTTCTGTGAGAATAAACTTCAGAAATATGTTATATGAATTTATATTTAATATAAAGAAGTAGCTTATATCATTAAACATCAGTAGTAATTTACTGGTGCCAGAGTCATCAGTATCTAAGTATTTCTTATCTCGGCAATCCGTTAGCAATAATCCATCAAAATAATTAGCCGAAAGAGAGTTCATGTAATGGACTATAATTTTTTATTTTCTAAACCTCTTTTATTCAAAAAATATATATACTATACGGATTTATATGTACAATAATAGTATATAAATACATTTTACAATTTTTCTTGCTTTGCCTTACGGCAGTATGGACTATAAAA
>NW_027108145.1:174900-181203 GCF_000696795.3 Halyomorpha halys
GTACCGCCATTTAGTTGTTTTTTTTTTTAACGCCGCCAGTTTATTAAGTGGGTCTCGCGATCCTCTTCTTTTCTTTCGTAGCTAATTTATTACGAGGGTCTTACAATCCTCTAATTTTTGTTCGCCGCCATTTTTATTACTAGGGTCTCGCGACCTTTTTCTTTTCATACTGGTTAAACCTAAAATATAAATACTGATATGTAGGACCTTTATCTTCTAATCCCTTCTATGAATGTAAATAAGGGACTTTGAACTTATATTATCCCTAAAACATAAACAAACTGAGAGATAAATAGATCTGTTACTATCTAGGACTTTTTAATCTCTCTTATCTTTTGATACTTTCGACTTTGAGCTATAATACTTTCTATTTTAGTTTCCTCAGGGGATATAAACAAAGCATCATTTAATTCCCTAAGGATTGCATTTTGACCAGGCAATACCTAAGACATAAACACCGATATTGGTCTCGATTATCATCTTCATCAGTTAAATCTTTCGGTCGAAGTGGTATATGGTGCAAGTTTTACTATCAAAATGTTTTGTGGGAAACACATTTTAACGGAGTTATGAATTTTTGGAGAGGACAACATTTCTGTGGAATTTAAATTTGGGTGGAGGGCTTTCAAAATGGGGACGAGAAGAAAAATACAAATGCACCTAATTCTATTCTACATAAATAAATAACTCATTTCGTAAAAGTAAATTGATGTTGAGCCCATTAAATAGAATTGAAATGACAAACGAAACGTATTTAAAAAGAAAAAGAAAGAAAAATTGTATTTTTATTTGAGTATTATTATTATGCGTAACTAATTAAAATTCTCATATGAGAACTAAGAAGAAATAACTCCATTTTGAGGAGATAAAATCGGAATGGGATAAAAAGAGGCACTATCTTCGGGCGCCAGAATTTAGAGGTGGCCATTTCAACAGAATCTTTATTTTTTGTTTGATTAAAAATATTAGTTTCTGGTTTGTGACTTTTTTTTTTTTACCATAATTCAGTCAATAAAATGAGTTAATGTTAAGAGATGAAGATATTTATTTCGTGATATATATCCAATATTCCAAAATAATGTTGATGGACTGTTGATTTTTATTGGGGGAAAGGGAGAGGGGTGAAACAAGGGGTGGCAAAATTAAGCTTGCGCCCCCTGACAGAAATCTTTGTTCGGGCCTCAGGCTATTGGAAACATGCAATATTTATTTATCTCTACATAACGGAAAGAAAACGGGAAAAGCTATGAAATATATTCAGAAATAAGATACAACAAATATGTAAATGAAAGTTTATCAGAACAACAAATTTACATATTCTATCCAACTCATTAAATATATAATCCAGATATGGCTGAATTTAAGTATTTTACGATTGAAATGCTATTCATTTCATACCGCATGTTTGCACATTCCATCATATTGGATTTTAAGTAGGATACGACTCGCTATCTTATTATACTATTGAGCAGATTATACTCTAAGATTTCTTTTGAAGTGGTTCAGTTTAGCACGGATAGCCCAACGTACTAATATTGGAGTATCATTTTAGATACGTGCAAGCGAATCAGAGATTGATTTGATAAGTTAGCAAATCGATTAATGCCACTCTCCTAACGTTTGTTGTTAAATTATCTTGAAAAAACTATCGATATAATGACTCTAAGTTGCAAAGAGGGCACAAAACAGTATACGTAATTTTGGAGTCATGAACTTTAGTGGAGGATATTGCCTTTTTTTGGTCTCAGAGGAAACGTTGAGGGACCTATGGAACTTTATCAGAGGCCTTGAGGACTTTAGATACAGTGCAATCTTCAGATTTATTGACCTTCCTGTGGCATGCGAGGAACTGCTACAGGTAGCTTTATTTACCTGGCTACTGTTGGAAATAGATGAAAACAATTTAAGAAGACTTGAAGGAGAAGAGGATAACTCACGAAACTAAGGTTGGAAGTACAAAGCTTTCTGAGAGCGTATTTTACCTCAAAGCAGATATAGAAGAAATGAAGAAACCATCATTAGATCCTCCACCTTTGTGGTGAAGGACCCAGAACCTGAGGTTTTAAGGCCCTTTCACAGAAAAGAGCAATTCCACAGTCAACCATGAGAGGAGAGATGATATTAAGGACGATCATTCAACAATCAAGATCAGTGAGTAAAGAAAATATACCACTGGTGGTATAGGAGCTTGTCTCTAATTGTAAGTCGTGTCCTATCGGAGACCCATGGTGGGCGTCAGGGTGAGGATTGTATCAAGAAATACCTGTCCTGATGGTAGTTTTAGTTGATAGAACGGAGCAATCTATTTCCATTTTATTGAGATCACTCAACTAATCCTTACCAGTGATCCTTGAGTTGAAAAAAATGGCGGTTTTTCTCATTGTAAATTAGTGAAAGATTTTATTTGCTGTGTGCACCGAAGATGAAAAAAAAAATACAGAGCATATTCAATGCTGAATTTGAAACTCTGGCCTTCTACTGACTGCAACACTTAAAACAGGAAATAATTAAACTTGAAGATGTCACTAGACCTAACTCTGAGGGGTTTGAGGTCTAATGTACTTCGTTAGATGGATTCTCTAGATAAAGGGGTATCTCAGAAAAGACCAAAGTGGTTCATTGTGAGGAAGGGTTTCCTATCTCTTAATGTAATAATGATAATAAAAATAAAATAAATAAATAATCGCCAATTGTAAATATTTTTAAAGCAGAGTAATATCGGTGAGTAATTATCTTGTTCAGTACATATACTTTCGTTCTTATCCATATAAAGATAATTTAAATTCGTTTCCATTACGTAAAAAGAATAATTTATAATTAAAATTGCTGAAAATAGTAATAAATTTGAATACTATCTCTTCGTATTATATTTTAGGCTATCACTTTTTCTTCGAGAAAATGTCGTTATAAGTGATTCTTACGCCATGATGAATTTAAAAAAAAATATTTTTGTTATTTTGTTGGTGGGGGCGTATCCATAGTTTTTTTGGGGGGGGGAGGGGGTCATAAGGGCGCAACAGAATTTGGAATACTTGTATAGAAGTCCAGGATCATGAATTTTTGACTTCATGTGGTTATTTTATATAAATTAATAAACTTAAAATTGACGATTAGATACTTACATTTAGCAATTTACGATTTCATTTGTGTTGACGAATCTTAAAATTTTTGATAGAAGAGATGTTAAAACACATTCATCACACTTCACGAGTGTTGTTAATAGTTGGAATAGTTTAAACTTACAACCTGTCATATTTCTTCTCAAGTTTTTCCTTTCTCTTCTCTTTCGAACCAGCCTTTGGTCGTTGATTCATTAAAAAATTAAAACATAACCCTGAACATAGGTTGAGGTTTTCTTTTTTTTTGGCATTGTCAAAAAGTAAAATGAGAGGCCGACTTATATTCGGGATCGATTTAGGGAAATTTTAGTTCGACCAAACTCGGGGTTTTCATGCCAGTTTATACTTTATTTTCGTTTCTACTTCAATGATGGGATACAGTTTATACTAATAATAAGTGAGGATGGTTCAAAACAGAATTTGGGAGGGTACTACTTTCAACGAAACTGATACATACATGCTGAAAGTATAAATTGAACACTGTATGGAATAGAAACAGAAGAGTCGCTAATGTTTATGGTACTTAGAATTTAAAATGAGTATACTTTACCTAATCAAATAAGTTTGAGCAGAACAAAAACTTAAGTTCTAATTTAAAAACATGCTATTTATTTACACAATTTAAGCACGCTTGTTTCTATTTGATCTATACTGTAATATATACCATATTGTAAATTTAAGTGTCTTTGTATAAGTAGTTTAATTTTTATTCCTCACATTTTTTTTCTCTGAAAATTATTTTCAAAAGGGGGGGGCTACTTATATTTTTGGTTGACCTATTCGAACAAATACGGTATATACTTCAACAAGGACCGAAAAAATAATAATATATTTGTCATATGAAATAAAATTATAAAATATAAAAAGATTTTATAAGAAATACCATTTTTATTTAATTTCGCCATAAATTTCCTTTACTTGGTGTAAGAAATAACTTAGTGTTGGAATCTGAGCTTGCGGACTAAGCGCAATCCGCAGCAGAGGTGGCGTTCGCGGCTTATGGATTAATATCGAGGAAGGTAACATAGTGATATATGGCATTAGTGTGATAGCATTAGGAAGTATCTGGATGGATGACCTTATCTCAAAGTGGCACAGCAAACTGCTGGAGAGGGGAAATGATGCCACATCTATCATAAGCAAAGTAGCTTTAAGAGTCGATAGTAAAGGACGCCCTATATTTCGTGTTCGTTTATTAAATTTCATAGTTGTCTCCAGTTTGAATACTATTCATTTCTCGAAAGCTCGGAGATGCTAGATAGATTGATAAATTTTGAACCGAACCAGTTCACTTGGAAAAATATTTTTTTACCAAAAACTGTGGGCGATTTGAAAGATGAGAGCTATCCGTAATTATTAAAACGTTATAGAAGTTTTCCCGTTCACCCTGAAAGTTTTATAACAGAATTGACCTATGACCATTGTCCTCAGGGCTGGTCCAAAAAAAATTTTTACGGGGTACAAAGGCCGTACATTTGACTTAACTTCCTAATGTTTTGCAGATTTTTTTTTTTTTAATTTTGCAGGTAATTTTAGTTCATTTATTTATTAAAAGATACAATTCTATTAACTAAATACAAAAATTAAAAAAAATACAACTACTTAATGTAATATGAACAATAGTACGAAATTAGGCATTCGGTCATAAAATACATTAACTGTTAAATATAATACCTATACAATCCTAAAATATTTTACCTGAAACTATGACTATTAATTTAAAAATATAAATTTCCTAAAAATTCTTTCAAAAACCTATTAAATCAGCCCTAAAGAATTCAGTGAATCCAAAAACTTCAATTCACAATAAATGTCTGAGTCTGAGAAAGTCAGAAAATTTTTAAATTGATATAACGTGAAGATCATTTTGCTAAGGATTACGGTATAAAGATTTGTCTTTTGTAAACTATAAAACAAAACGATCTGGAAATTTCCCAATTGTTAAGTACAAGTTATTTTATTATTGGAATGATTGTGAAATCCAATGAGAAAAATATGTTAACATGAAGAAAGATGACTTAGTTCCTCAAGCTCTTAGGCGAATTGTCTCTCATCTGTGTGAGCTAGAAATGGAAGATATGCTCCAGAACTGATTCAAAGAGCTAGTTACATTTTTGGAATGAATGATGGAGCCGAGAAAAAGAGGGTTAACTGAAGTAACTGAAGGAAGCTCATTTCGAGTTAAGAATGTGTTAAGGCTGATAACACCAATCCCATCACGACTGAGCGATTGATTCCAAAGGAGCAGTCGGATGATTCATGGTTACGTTAATCTATAATTGATTCTAGTGTTCATCGCTAAGTAGGCCTATTCTCATTACTCATTATTCATATAAATAGTTTGGTTCTCATATTTTTATTCAGCATTTTGCAAGCCTTAACATTTGTTACTTATTTCAAGTCTTTTAAATTTGTATACTGATTCCAGTAATGGTGGAGGAACTAGTTCGAAAAGTGGGCATAATGTTTACTTTTGCCTATCCGGACTCGGACCCACTTAGAGGTATCCTAAGGTCCGATCTTTCTACCGATTGAGTCCAAATGACGTCATTTACAGAGGAAACCCATCTGAGTAACTTTAGGTTGGTTACACCTGCAGGAGGATACTGGAAAACAGCTAGTAATGTCGTTCCTCAAAGTGTGGCTTTGCCTTTTTGCCAAGAGAGCCTCATTCTAACCAAAGTTGTTTCTTTGGTTCCTGATTAATAAATACTAACTTCCTCAGATGGGAATAAAACCGTTCCGACGCTCGTCCCAATGTTCTTGGGAAAAAAAAATACCCATATCAGTAGAAACCATAAAAGGTCTTCTGTTCAGTACCTTGTAAGGGATAACTGTTTCTAGACCTACGGTTAAGCAAGGTACGTACACTTCTTCAGATGTGAGACAAATTCGTTCCGACCGTTGCGCTTCATGAAAAACATGAAGCCTAGGGCTACGCTGCAGAACAGGTGGTGGTAGATAATATTGTAGGGAACTGTATCCAAAATGAGTGACACACTTTTGGTTTATATTCTGAAATGGGATTGCTCATGTCAAACTCCCTCCGCTTGAAATCGTTTGTCCAACTTTGCGCCTTTATCAATCTCAAAGTCTAAATACAAACTTGTTCTTCAATTCTTCACAACTTCACAGAGGTTATTCACTGTGTCTTCAGTCATTTTCATGACGAAGTCTGACGAAT